>NW_022603760.1:0-35000 GCF_008692095.1 Etheostoma spectabile | reverse complement strand
TCTCTGCAGTTTAGATAGAAGACATTCAGATACCCCTCGTCTCTCTGCAGTTTAGATAGAAGACATTCTGATCCCCCTGTCTCTCTGCAGTTTGATAGAGGACATTCGGATCCCCTGTCTCTCTGCAGTTTAGATAGAGGACATTCTGATCCCCCTGTCTCTCTGCAGTTTGATAGAGGACATTCTGATCCCCCTGTCTCTCTGCAGTTTGATAGAGGACATTCTATCCCCTGTCTCTCTACAGTTTAGATAGAGGACATTCTGATACCTTGTCTCTCTGCAGTTTAGATAGAGGACATTCTGATACCTTGTCTCTCTGCAGTTTGATAGAGGACATTTGATTCCCCTGTCTCTCTGCAGTTTAGATAGAGGACATTCTGATACCCCTGTCTCTCTGCAGTTGATAGAGGACATTCGGATCCACCTGTCTCTCTGCAGTTTAGATAGAGGACATTCTGATCCCCTGTCTCTCTGCAGTTTGATAGAGGACATTCTGATCCCCTGTCTCTCTGCAGTTTGATAGAGGACATTCTAATCCCCTGTCTCTCTACAGTTTAGATAGAGGACATTCTGATACCTTGTCTCTCTGCAGTTTAGATAGGACATTCTGATACCTTGTCTCTCTGCAGTTTGATAGAGGACATTCTGATTCCCCTGTCTCTCTGCAGTTTAGATAGAGGACATTCTGATACCTTGTCTCTCTGCAGTTTTGATAGAGGACATTCTGATACCTTGTGTCTCTGCAGTTTTGATAGAGGACATTCTGATCCCCCTGTCCTCTGCAGTTTAGATAGAGTTCTCGACCCCTGTCTCTCGCAGTAGATAAGGACATTCTCATACCCCTGTCTCTCTGCAGTTTAGATAGAAGACATTCTTATCCCCTTCGTCTCTCTACAGTTTTGATAGAGGACATTCTGATACCGTGTCCTCTGCAGGGACCAACATGCCGGCGACCTTCGGGCACCTGGCGGGAGGCTACGACGCCCAGTACTACGGCTACCTGTGGAGCGAGGTCTTCTCCATGGACATGTTCTTCGCTCGCTTCAAACAAGAAGGAATCATGAACCCTAAGGTCAGAGACCTTAGAGACACTACCGCAGGAGACAGGGACACAGAGAGAGGGACACCTCGGAAGGACAGAGAGAGAGAGAGGGACACCTCGGAAGTAGGGCTGTGCAATTAATTGAATTTCGGTTTCGGTTTCGGTTTCGGCTCCCAGCGATTACCAAAATAGTACAATCGAGTAAAAACGATTATTTTGCCATGTTGTAATTTCCTCGTGTGTTTCTGAATGGCGCGCACACCACGTCATGCGCACATCCCCCCCCCGAAGCCAAACGCTTTCAGCCTACACGGTCAGGGAGGCAGGTCGCGTGCATGTTACCCGCTGGAATTTAAAAACTCAGCGAGAGTAAAGATGGCCGAAGGAGGGCGGCCACAGCAGCGTTTGTAAGCAACAAAGGCAAAAACCACCTCCACCGTCTGGGAACGGTTTGGCTTCGAGGAATCCGACGACGAGCAGGAACATGCTACGAGCAGGACTGGCTACACGTGGTGGCTGCAAGTCAAGGGGACACACGAACTAACACAGAGTGACCTGGGACAATTTAATAAAGAAACAGAAACGGCAATCCACTCCCTCAACGTCCTCCGTAACCCAGACGTCCCTAACACACACTCCGTACAGCGCAGCTCCTTATCCGTTGAATTCGGAAAGACGCAAATAATACCGAGTCTGTTGCCTATTATTCAGCTAAAGACGTGCGCTAATAGTTAAGTATTAGCTTTAATGCCGGGGCCTTTTATTTCCTGGGTTGAGTTGCTGGAATTTGTTTATGTTTTGCCAAAATGTTGCCTCCTTGTTTTAAAGAGATTGTGGAAGGAAATACAGGGAATAAATACTTTTATACTTTGATTGAAATTTATATTTATATTTTTTTTTATAGTTCAAAAAGTAGCCTACAATAAATGTTCAATGTTTTAAAGAATTGTTGAAGGGTGTCTTTTTAATAAATGCGACACGTTTACAAAGTCATGTGAAATAATCGTGATTTCAATATTGACCAAAATAATCGTGATTATGATTTTTCCCAAATCGAGCAGCCCTACTCGCAGGAGGGACAGACAGCGAGAGAGGACACCCTCGAACGGGACAGAAAGAGAGAGGGACACCTCGGAAGGGACAGAGAGAGGGACACCTCGGAAGGGACAGAGAGAGGGACACCTCGAAGGGACAGAGAGAGAGAGAGGGACACCTGGAAGGGACAGAGAGAGAGAGAGAGGGACACCTCGGAAGGGACAGAGAGAGAGAGAGGGACACCTCGGAAGGGACAGACAAAGAGAGAGGGACACCTCGGAAGGGACAGAGAGAGAGAGAGGGACCCTCGGAAGGACAGAGAGAGAGAGAGGGACACCTCGGAAGGGACCAAGAGAGAGAGGAGAGAGGGACACCTCGGAAGGGACAGAGAGAGAGAGGGACACCTCGGAAGGGACAGAGAGGACGGACAGAGAGACACTTGGAGCGAGACAGAAAGAAGAGAGGGACAGAGAAAGACAGAAACAGACGGACAGAGGGAGAGAGACAGAAAGAGAGGGACAGAAAGACAGAGCAAGAGAGGACAAAGAACAGACAGTAAATAGAGAAAACGTATCAACCAGTTCAGATCTTCATCACTCTATAGATCTTATATGGAGATGGAGGGAAACTGTTAGCGTAGCCTAGCCTAGCCTAGCCTAGCTTAGCACACACCGACGCTGACTAACCTGAGTCTCTGTGTCCTGATTGGTCCTCCAGTGGGTCTGGACTACAGGAGTTCATCCTGCGTCCCGCGGCTCGGAGGACGCGTCTGAGATGCTGAGAAGTTCCTGGGCCGGGAGCCCCAGCAGGAGGCCTTCCTCCTGAGTAAAGGCCTGACGCTGGAGCAGGACGCCCGCACGACCCTGTCCTGCTGACCAATCACAGCGCCCGGCTCCTCCAATCACAGCGCCCGGCTCCACCAATCACAGCGGACTGGTTTTCTACAAAAACTGTAAAATGTCAACGGGGGAAAAGGAGCAGAAATAAAATGATTTGACGTGTGACGTCTTCGTGGTTCAATAACGAAATTAACAAAATGAACAGTTTCCTTTATGTAAAGATTATAGTATTATTATTATTATTATATTATTATTATATTATTATATATTATAATATTATTATATTATATTATTATAAGGAGGAGCAGTTGTGATGCGGTGGCTTCTGAGAATACATAAGAAAAATTACACATACAAGAGACACAGGACGAGAGAGACACTCAGAGACAGAGACACACACAGACAAGAGAGAGACACAGAGACACATGACACACACAGACATGAGCGAGACACAGAGACAAGAGAGACACACATACAAGAGACACAGAAGAGACACAAGAGAGAGACACTCAGACACATGACACACAGACACTTGAGAGACACACAGAGACAAGAGACACACATACAAGAGACACAGAAGAGACACAAGAGAGAGACACTCAGACACATGACACACAGACGTGAGAGAGACACACAGAGACAAGAGAGACACATACAAGAGACACAGAAGAGACGAGAGACGCACACAGACACACAAGAGAGAGACACTCAGACACATGATACACAGACATGAGCGAGACACACAGAGACAAGAGAGACACACATACAAGAGACACAGAAGAGACACAAGAGAGAGACACTCAGACACATGACACACAGACATGAGAGAGACACACAGAGACAAGAGAGACACATACAAGAGACACAGACACAGCCATCATTAAACAGCCTCCCTCTCTCTGTCCCTTGTCTTTCTGTCTGTCTCTCTCTCTCTCTGTCTGTACCTTGTCTCTCTGTACCTTGTCTCTCTGTCTGTCCTTTGACTGTCTCCCTCTCTCTGTCTGTCCCTTGTCTGTCTCCCTCTCTCTGTCCCTTGTCTCTCTGTCTGTCTCCCTCTCTCTGTCTCTAGTAGCCTGCAGCTCTACAGTAGCTTGTTATCCTCATTATCGTCGCCTCCTCGCCTCCGTCTCAGGTGTAATTATTGTGGAGCTGCAGCTGTGGACGGCGTCCCCCGGGGGCCCCGGCAGCTCATACGCCCCCCCCCCCACCCAGCCCCCCCCCCAATCCACGGGGGCCGAGCTTTCAGTAAACACTCATCCGGTACAGTGTGTGATGGTGAAGAGACAGAAAAACACTCCGAGAGAAACAGGTTGACAACAACATGAAACATGCTGAATGTGGGAAACCCTCTTAAAGGGGCAGGACCCCTCTAAAGGGACAGGAACCCTCTTAATTGGACCAAAAACCCTCTTGAAGGGACGTAACCCCTCTTAGAAACTTTCTTAAAGGGGACGTACCCCTCTTAGAAACTTTCTTAAAGGGACAGAACCCCTCTTAGAAACTTTTCTTAAAAGGACAGAACCCCTCTAGAAAACTTCTTAAAGGGACAGAACCCCTCTTAAAGGGACAGGAACCCTCTTATTGGACCAAAAACCCTCTGAAGGGACGTAACCCCTCTTAGAAACTTCTTAAAGGACAGAACCCCTCCTTAGAAACTTTCTTAAAGGGACGTAAACCCTCTTAGAAACTTCTTAAAGGGACAGACAACCCCTCTTAGAACTTTCTTAAAAGGACAGAACCCCTCTTAGAAAACTTCTTAAAGGGACAGAACCCCTCTTAAAGGACAGGAACCCTCTTAATTGGACCAAAAACCCTCTTGAAGGCAGAAGCCCTCTTAGAAACTTTCTTAAAGGGACAGACCCCCTCTTAGAAACTTCTTAAAAGGACAAAACCCCTCTCTTACAGGGACAGACCCCCTCTAAAGGGACAGACCCCCTCTTACAAAACTTTCTTAAAGGAACAGAACCCCTCTTAAAGACAGAACACCTCTTAAAGGGACAGAACACCTCTTAAAGGGACAGACCCCTCTTAAAGGGACACATTGAAATTACACTTCCATTGGACGTGCCATGTGTCGTGTCTTCTTTGATTGAACGAACGAGAACTTTCCCATAAAAACTCTTTTCATCGAAAGACGTCATTAAGAGTTCGAATGTGACTGATGATAACGGACTTTAAAGGTTATTAATAAAAGCTCATTAAGGAAGTGATGCAAGCTCAGAAGTCTTTGGACTTTTCTTTCAATAAAAATCACTCAAACAGATTAATTGCTTAACAACATCCAGTCACACAAACACACACAAATACACATACACATATATATATACACACACATATATATATATATATATATATATATATATATATATATATATACACACACAGTATTTACAGTATATAAAGTACAGTAGAAGAAGAGTCAGGAGGGAGAGACGGTTGTCGGGGAGGAAACTCTCGGAGGAAAAACACACCTTAGAGAAGAGAAACCAAACAACTGGAGGAAGCAGACGAGAAGAAGACGGAGACGGAGAAGCAGACGAGACGGAGACAGAGAAGCAGAAGAAGACGGAGACAGAGAAGCAGAAGAAGACGGAGACAGAGAAGCAGACAGACGAGAGAGAGAAGCAGAAGACGGAGACAGAGAAGCAGACGAGAAGAAGACGGAGACAGAGAAGCAGACGAGAAGAAGACGGAGACAGAGAAGCAGAAGAAGACGGAGACAGAGAAGCAGACAGAGACAGAGAAGCAGACGAGACGGAGACAGAGAAGCAGAAGAAGACAGAGACAGAGAAGCAGACGAGACGGAGACAGAGAAGCAGACAGAGACAGAGAAGAAGACGAAGACGGGAGAAGAAGACAGAGACGGAGACAAGAAGGAGAAGAAGAAGAAGTCTGAAGAAGACAGAGACGGAGACAGAGACGGAGAAGAAGAAGACTGAAAACAACCAGAGGGAGAAAGAGACAGAGAGGGAGAGGGAGAAGACGATGGAGAAGGAGACGGAGACAGAGAGGGAAAAGGAGAGGGAGACAGAGAAGGAGACGAGAGGGAAAAGGAGAGGGACAGAGAAGGAGACGGAGACAAAGAGGGAAAAGAGAGGGAGACAGAGAAGGAGACGGAGACAGAGAGGGAAAAGGAGAGGGAGACAGAGAAGGAGACGGAGACAGAGAGGGAGACGGAGAAGGGACGGAGACAGAGAGGAGACGGAGAAGAAGACAGAGAAGGAGACGGAGAAGAAGACTGAGAAGATGGCGGAGCGTCCAGCGTTGGCTGGAGACGTCGGCCTGCAGGACGTCCTGAGAGGACGTGGGACGGACGGAGATCAGAGGACGAAGAGCAACATGATCCGAGTCTTCATCAGCTCCACGTTCTCAGGTCAGAGCGTCTCTTCGATATCAGGCTTAAATATCTAAAGGTGCAGAAAAAATTGTATAAAAACAAAAAATGAGACAGAAAAACTTGGACAAAAGGGACAAAAACGTTGAAAATGTCGACTCAGAAAAACACAAAGTTGCATGGAGGGTTTAAAACTAATTAAATGAATTATAATTATAATAAATTATCTAAATTAAAGGTTTTTATCTGGTAAGATAGAGACATTTTACTTTGTTTGTTTTTTTAAGATTATTTTTGGGGCATTTTAGGCTTTTATTTTGAAAGGACATCTGAAGACATGAAGGGGGGGGGGGAGACAGCAAAGGACCATGTCCTCTCTGAGTGTCTCTGCTAATCTGTGGGACCATGTCCTCTTTGAGTGTCTCTGCTAATCTGTGGGACCATGTCCTCTCTGAGTGTCTCTGCTAATCTGTTGGACCATGTCCTCTTTGAGTGTCTCTCCTAATCTGTTGGACTATGTCCTCTCTGAGTGTCTCTCCTAATCTGTTGGACCATGTCCTCTCTGAGTGTCTCTGCTATGCTAATCTGTTGGACCATGTCCTCTCTGAGTGTCGTCTGCTAATCTGTTGGACCATGTCCTCTCTGAGTGTCTCTGCTAATCTGTTGGACCATGTCCTCTCTGAGTGTCTCTGTTGGACCATGTCCTCTCTGAGTGTCTCTGCTAATCTGTGGGACCATGTCCTCTCTGAGTGTCTCTGCTAATCTGTTGGACCATGTCCTCTCTGAGTGTCTCTGCTATGCTAATCTGTGGGACCATGTCCTCTCTGAGTGTCTCTGCTGATCTGTTGGACCATGTCCTCTCTGAGTGTCTCTGCTATGCTAATCTGTGGGACCATGTCCTCTCTGAGTGTCTCTGCTGATCTGTTGGACCATGTCCTCTCTGAGTGTCTCTGCTGATCTGTTGGACCATGTCCTCTCTGAGTGTCTGCTAATCTGTTGGACCATGTCCTCTCTGAGTGTCTCTGCTAATCTGTGGGACCATGTCCTCTCTGAGTGTCTCTGCTGATCTGTGGGACCATGTCCTCTCTGAGTGTCTCTGTGGGACCATGTCCTCTCTGAGTGTCTCTGTGGGACCATGTCCTCTCTGAGTGTCTCTCTGTGTCTCAGATATGAGCAGCGAGAGGAAAGCTCTGCTGGACAACGCTTACCCAGAAGTCCTTGCGTTCTGTCGTAGTCGGGGACTGGTGTTCGAGGTCGGTGTCTAAAGGAGCAGTGTGTACTAATACTACTAATACTACTGTCTCTGCATAGTACTCTCTACTGTCTCTGCATAGTACTCTCTACTGTCTCTACATAGTACTCTCTACTGTCTCTACATAGTACTCTCTACTGTCTCTTCATACTAATACTACCACATACTAATACTGCTGTCTCCACATACTAATACTACCACATACTAATACTGCTGTCTCTACACACTAATACTACTGTCTCTACACACTAATACTACTGTCTCTACACACTAATACTGCTGTCTCCACATACTAATACTGCTGTCTCTACACACTAATACTACTGTCTCTACACACTAATACTACTGTCTCTACACACTAATACTACTGTCTCTACACACTAATACTGCTGTCTCCACATACTAATACTGCTGTCTCTACACACTAATACTACTGTCTCTACACACTAATACTACTGTCTCTACACACTAATACTATTGTCTCTACACACTAATACTACTGTCTCTACACACTAATACTGCTGTCTCTACACACTAATACTACTGTCTCTACACACTAATACTACTGTCTCTACACACTAATACTGCTGTCTCTACACACTAATACTACTGTCTCTACACACTAATACTATTGTCTCTACACACTAATACTACTGTCTCTACACACTAATACTACTGTCTCTACACACTAATACTGCCAATGTCTCTCTACTGTTGTCTCTCTACTGTTGTCTCTCTACTGATGTCTCTCTACTGTTGTCTCTACTGATGTCTCTCTACTGTTGTCTCTACTGATGTCTCTCTACTGTTGTCTCTCTACCAATGTCTCTCTACTGTTGTCTCTCTACCGATGTCTCTCTACCAATGTCTCTCTACTGTTGTCTCTCTACTGATGTCTCTCTACCAATGTCTCTCTACTGTTGTCTCTCTACTGATGTCTCTCTACTGTTGTCTCTCTACCGTTGTCTCTCTACTGATGTCTCTCTACTGTTGTCTCTCTACCGTTGTCTCTCTACTGATGTCTCTCTACTGATGTCTCTCTACCGTTGTCTCTCTACTGATGTCTCTCTACTGATGTCTCTCTACCGTTGTCTCTCTACTGATGTCTCTCTACTGTTGTCTCTCTACCGTTGTCTCTCTACTGATGTCTCTCTACTGATGTCTCTCTACCGTTGTCTCTCTACTGATGTCTCTCTACTGATGTCTCTCTACCGTTGTCTCTCTACTGTTGTCTCTCTACTGATGTCTCTCTACCAATGTCTCTCTACCGTTGTCTCTCTACTGATGTCTCTCTACCAATGTCTCTCTACTGATGTCTCTCTACTGATGTCTCTCTACCGTTGTCTCTCTACCGTTGTCTCTCTACTGATGTCTCTCTACCAATGTCTCTCTACTGATGTCTCTCTACTGATGTCTCTCTACCAATGTCTCTCTACTGATGTCTCTCTACTGATGTCTCTCTACTGATGTCTCTCTACATAGTACTGTAGATACTGTAAATATTTTGTTGATATAATGTGCAGCTTCAGTAAAAACCTGCTGTCTGATCCGTGAGGTCACTTCCTGTCCAGGTGGTGGACCTGCGTTGGGGGATCCGGAGCGTCCCGTCTGGAGACCACGAGGTCTCCGAGACCGTCCTGGAGGAGCTGGACCGCTGCCGGAGGACTTCAGCCGGTCCGGCGTTCACCGTCAGTCTCTAATAATCCACATGTTATTTAAGACCAGCACACCCAGAATGCACCTGAACACACCTCCCTGTAAGACCAGCACACCCAGAATGCACCTGAACACACCTCCCTGTAAGACCAGCACACCCAGAATGCACCTGAACACACCTCCCTGTAAAACCAGCACGCCCAGAATGCACCTGAACACACCTCCCTGTAAGACCAGCACACCCAGAATGCACCTGAACACACCTCCCTGTAAGACCAGCACGCCCAGAATGCACCTGAACACACCTCCCTGTAAGACCAGCACGCCCAGAATGCACCTGAACACACCTCCCTGTAAGACCAGCACACCCAGAATGCACCTGAACACACCTCCCTGTAAGACCAGCACGCCCAGAATGCACCTGAACACACCTCCCTGTAAGACCAGCACGCCCAGAATGCACCTGAAACACCTCCTGTAAGACCAGCACGCCCAGAATGCACCTGAACACACCTCTGTAAGACCAGCATGCCCAAAATGCACCTGAACACACCTCCCTGTAGGACCAGCCCAGAATGCACCTGAACACACCTCCCTAAGTCCAGCACACCCAAATGCACCTGAACACACCTCCCTGTAGGACCAGCACGCCCAGAATGCACCTGAACACACCTCCCTGTAACACCAGCACGCCCAGAATGCACCTGAACACACCTCCCTGTAAGACCAGCACGCCCAGAATGCACCTGAACACACCTCCCTGTAAGACCAGCACGCCCAGAATGCACCTGAACACACCTCCCTGTAACACCAGCACGCCCAGAATGCACCTGAACACACCTACCTGATAAGACCAGCATGCCCAGAATGCACCTGAACACACCTCCCTGTAGGACCAGCACCCAGAATGCACCTGAACACACCTCCCTGTAAGTCCAGCACCCCCAGAATGCACCTGAACACACCTCCCTGTAGGACCAGCACGCCCAGAATGCACCTGAACCACCTCCCTGTAACACCAGCACGCCCAGAATGCACCTGAACACACTCCCTGTAAGACCAGCACGCCCAGAATGCACCTGACACACCTCCCTGTAAGACCAGCACGCCCAGAATGCACCTGAACACACTCCCTGTAACACCAGCACGCCCAGAATGCACCTGAACACACCTACCTGATAAGACCAGCACGCCCAGAATGCACCTGAACACACCTCCCTGAGAATAGCCATAAAATCTTCATTTTTTGGGGGGTTTTCACGTAAAACCTTTCTTTATTTATTAGATGAAATGATTGTTTCGGAGCGTTATAATCGGATCTTTTCCTTTCTCGTCTCTGTGTCCTGCGTCCGGGGTCTTCAGGGTCTCCTGGGGAACCGGTACGGCGAGCGTACCCTCCCCCGCCGCGTCCCGGAGACGCTGTTCCAGCTCCTTCTGTCCAAACTGTCCAAGAACCGCGAGGGCGCCGCGCTGCTGACGCGCTGGTTCCTCCGGGACGACAACGCCGTCCCCCCCGCCTACGTGCTGCAGCCAATCACGGCTCACCGCCCCCCCGACGCCGCCGCCGCGCTCGGCTGGCGGGACGCGGAGACGACTCTGCTGCAGCTGCTCCGCTCCGCCGCCACCGCGGGGGGGGGGGTCACGGCCGAGCAGAAACAGGAACTCCTCACATCAGGTCGGACTGGGAGCTACGGGGGGGATATTAAACATGGAGAAAGTAAAATATGTTTTGGAAAAAACGTTTGAAGGAAAAACAAATTTTATTTGGAATATTTTCAGATATAAAAAATACCTATTGTGGGCATCCAGATAGCGCAGTGGTCTGTGCCGCATGTCGCTCCCCCCTCTCTCTCTCTCCCTTTCACACATACTTACATCTGTCCTGTCCAAATAAAGGGAATAAAAAAAAAAAAAAATATAACTAAAAAAAAAAAAAAATACCTATTGTGAAAGAAATTTTAAAAAAATATACATTATTCCTAGATAAAAAAAGTAAATTATTGTGAAATAATTTTAGATAAAAAATGTTTTTATTGTGAAATGTTTTTGGATAAAAAAAATTAAATATTGTGAAATATTTTAGATATAAAATTTAAATTATTGTGATATATTTTTAGATAAAAATTTTTTTATTGTGAATAATTTTGGATAAAAAAATTAATATTATGAAATATTTTTAGATAAAAAATTAAATTATTGTGAAATAGTTTTAGATAAAACAAATTTAAATATTGTGAAATATTTTTAGATATAAAATTTAAATTATTGTGATATATTTTTTAGATAAAAATTTTTTTTATTGTGAAATATTTTTGGATAAAAAAATTAAATTATTGTGAAATATTTTTAGATATAAAATTTAAATTATTGTGAATATTTTTAGATACAATTTTTTTTATTGTGAAATATTTTGGATTAAAAAAAAATTAATATTGTGAAATATTTTTAGATAAAAAAATTTAAATTATTGTGAAATATTTTTAGATATAAATTTAAATTATTGTGAAATATTTTTAGATAAAAAAATTAAATTATTGTGAATATTTTTAGATAAAATTATTATTGTGAAATATTTTTAGATAAAAAATTTAATTATTGTGAAATATTTTTACATAAAAATTTAATTATTGTGAAATATTTGTAGATATAAAATTTAAATTATTGTGAAATATTTTTGGATAAAAAAATTAATATTATGAAATATTTTTAGATAAAAAATTAAATTATTGTGAAATATTTTTAGATAAAAAATTTAATTATTGTGAAATATTTTTAGATAAAAAAAAATATTATTGTGAAATATTTTTGGATAAAAAAATTTAATTATTGTGAAATATTTTTAGATAAAAAAAGGAATTATTGTGAAAAAAAAATTAAAAAAAATAATATTTTTTATTTATAAAAATATTATAACGTCCCCAAAAGTTATATGTATTAAATAAATAAAATAGTAATAATAAATAAAATAATAATAATAATAATAATAATAATGTAAATAGAGGCGCCGTGTACTTCCCGCCTTTCCTGTTTTTTTTCCCAAGATGCATTGGTGTCAGCAGCGACAGCAAACACCTGTAATCTGTAACATTGGCAGATTGACCCGTAATGTGATTATTTCCTCCCAGAATGCATTGCGGTGTCCAGCACGACCCTGTCTAACTGAGCCTGTTCCCTCCTCAGTCCTGGAGCGGGAGCTGGACCGCGGTCTGCTGGCGGGCGCCGGCGACCCATCGGCGCTGTCTTCGTGCGGGAGATCCCCCGCCAGCGGGCGCGCGACGGCCCCCGGCGCCTCGCCCGCCTCCTGGACCTGGGCGGCGGCGCCGGCGGCGTGCTGGACGCCGAGGCCCGGCGGCTCCTGGGCGCGCTGCGGTCCCGCCTCCTCGCGCCGCGCCGCCCGCCTGGCTCCGCCTGCACAGCGTGGAGCTCAGCAAGGGGGGCGTGGACGCCACGCGGCGAGACCACGCCCAGTACCTGGACGCCGTGTGCCGGGAGTTCGTCTCGCAGATGAAGGCCGGGATCGCCACGGCAACGGAGGCCAGGCGGGGGGGGGCGCCGTGGGGGAGCGTCGCCGACGAGAAGACGGAAACCTCAGACGGCGTCGGGGCGGACGCCAGCGGCACAGACGGGCTTCTGGGTAACTTTTTAAGTTTTAGTGTCTATATAAATCAGAACATGTCAGATACTGCAGGTTTATCGAGTGGTGTTCCTCAGGGTTCTGTCCTGGGACCGATTCTTTTCCTTCTGTATATATTCCCTCTAGGACAGATAATAAGCCAGTTTCAGGATGTCTCTTATCACTTGTATGCAGATGACATTCAGTTGTACTGTTCCTTTAAGCCCGCTGAGTTATTTAAACGGTCATCTCTAATGAAGTGTCTGAGCAGGATCAAGCAGTCGCTAAATGACAACTCCTTAATGTTGAACTCAGCCAAGACTGAGACTTTAATCGTTGCTCCGGAGCAGAGCATCCCTCAGATTAAGAACCACGTTGGAGACTCAGGCTCGTCTGTCCGGCCCAGTCTCAGGAGCTCAGGTGTTGTTTTTGATGCGGCCATGTCTCTGGAGAAACACTCGAACCACTTATTAAAAACTGTTTCTTTAAACTAAGGAACATTTCAAAGATAAGAGCCTTGGTGTCAAAAGCCGAGTTGGAGATGATCATCCATGCTTTTATCTCGTCTCGCTTAGACTATTGTAACAGTCTTTTTATTTGCCCTAATAAGAAGGATCTTTGTCGTCTCCAGACTGTCCAGAATCCTGCTGCTAGACTTTTACCCCACACGAGTAAGAGGGAACATATTACTCCAGTTTTAGCTTCTCTTCATTGGTTACCAGTGATGTCTAGAATGCACTTCAACATGTTGGTCCTAACTCTTAGAGCCCTACGAGGACAGGCCCCCCCATACATCTCAGACCTGACACAGCTGCGTACATCCTCACGTAGTCTGAGACCAACAGGCCAGAGACTATTAGTCGCCCCCCTTACACATTTTAAAACCAGGGGCGACCGTTCTTTTCAGGTTGTTGCACCGAGGTTGAGGAACGCGTCGCCTCCTTCCATGCGCTGCTTAGACTGGGTGGAGAACTCTAAAACTCAGTTGAAATCTCGGCTTTTTAAAGAGGCTTTGAACCAGGTTGTAGGGTGGTTAGGCTGGTATGGAGGACCAGGTCTAGACCAGGTCCTCCATAGGCTGGTCTTATGTGGACGTGTTATTCTTTTTATTGTTTTTGTGATGCATTGTATTTATGAGAGCTGTTAATGCTTCCTTTTGTTGTGAAGCACTTTGTGATCTTCATCTGAGAAAAGTGCTATACAAATAAATTTTACTTACTTACTTACTTACAGAGGGGCTTCTGGGTAACCTCTGTGGCACAGAGGGGCTTCTGGGTAACCTCTGTGGCACAGAGGGGCTTCTGGGTAACCTCTGTGGCACAGAGGGGCTTCTGGGTAACCTCTGTGGCACAGAGGGGCTTCTGGGTAACTTCTGTGGCACAGAGGGGCTTCTGGGTAACTTCTGTGGCAGAGAGGGGCTTCTGGGTAAACTGTGCTGTGCCATATGGGAGTCCACCAACGTGCACCACGGCCCGCTGGTGGTGCACGGCGCCGCCGGCGCGGGGAAGACGGCGCTGCTGTGCCGGCTGGCGGCGGAGGTGCGTGGCGTCCTGGTTGCCGGGGCGACGGTGGTGGTGAGGCTGCTGGCGGCGCGGCATCCTCACAGACCCGACGTCCACCAGGTGCTCCGCGGCGTCTGCCTCCACATCTGCCTGGCTGCCGGTTAGGCCCCGCCCCCTTTTATACACACACATATACGAGATACACAGATGCACCAGACTCCATGTAAATAATCACTACTTTTAGCATGTATAGAGCAGCATATCTCCACCAGACTCCATGTAAATAATCACTACTTTTAGCATGTATAGAGCAGCATATCTCCACCAGACTCCATGTAATAATCAACTACTTTTAGCGTGTATAGAGCAGCATATCTCCCCCAGACTCCATGTAAATAATCACTACTTTTAGCATGTATAGAGCAGCATATCTCCACCAGACTCCATGTAATAATCACTACTTTTAGCGTGTATAGAGCAGCATATCTCCACCAGACTCCATGTAAATAATCACTACTTTTAGCGTGTATAGAGCAGCATATCTCCACCAGACTCCATATAAATAATCTCTACTTTTAGCATGTATGAGCAGCAGATCTCCACCAGACTCCATGTAAATAATCACCTACTTTTAGTCTTTGTAGAGCAGCATATCTCCACCAGACCCATGTAAATAATCACTACTTTTAGCGTGTATAGAGCAGCTTATCTCCACCAGACTCCATGTAAATAATCACTACTTTTAGCGTGTATAGAGCAGCATATCTCCACCAGACTCCATGTAAATAATCACTTACTTAATGTGACTCACATGTAAAGTATTGTTTTGGCAGGTTTGACCCCGCCCCCCTCGCTGCGGGCCGCCACGCTGCCCGGATGTCTCCGGGACGTCCTGGCGGAGGTGTCCCGGCGGGGGGGGACGCTGCTCATCGTGCTGGACGCCGTGGATCACCTGTCAGACCGCCACGTCGCTCACAAGCTCCGCTGGCTGCCCGCCGTCCTGCCGCCCAACGTGCACCTGCTGGTCTCCATGGATACCGACAGCGAGGCGTTCGCCAACATGCGCCTGAACTGCAACAATTTGGTGAGTTTCTATTTGTCAGAAAGAAAACACATAAAAGCAACAAAAACATTGAAAAACAGTCAAAAATTTCAAAAAAAGGGACAGAAATATTTAAAAAAAAAACTGGACTAAACCTAGAAAAAAAAAAGACAAAAAAATGCTGAAAATCAACAAAAACTGTGTATGAAAAAAAAAGGCAACTAAAACTTTGGAAAGAGCGACAAAAACGTCAAAAATAACAACAAAAAGTCGGAAAAATGGCAACAAAAACGTCAGAAACACGATTAAAATGTCAAAAATAGTGAAAAAACGGTGAAAAACGGTGAAAAACGCGACAAAAAAGTCAAAAATAACGGAAAAAAAAGAATTGGAAGATTAGCAACAAAAACAGCCGAAAAAGCGACAAAACCTTCAAAAAATAGCGACAGAACATAAAAAAAGAAAAGAAAAAAAGATTAAATCTTTTTTTTAAAATTAGCAGCAAAAACTTCGGAAAAAGCAACAACAACGTCAAAAAATAATGCCCAAAAAACGTTGAAAAAATTGCAACAAAAACTTTGTAAACAGCAACAAAAACGTCAAAAATAACAAAAAAAAGTCATAAAAATTGTGAGAAAAAAAACGCCAGAAAATTAGAAATTTAAACATTGAGAAATGGGAAGAAACCTCAAAAAAATTCAAAAAAATGCTGAAAAGCAACAAAATAATGAGAAAAAAACTGTTGGAAAAATGGCAACAAAAACGTCAGATATGCGATTAAAACGTCAAAAAATTATGACAAAAAAAATAATGTTGACAGAATGGTAACAAAAACTTTGTAAACATCGACGAAATCGTCAAAAATAGTAAAAAAAAAAATCCAAAAAATTAGCAACAAAACGTTGAAAAATGCGGAAAAAAACGTCACAAATAATGAAAAAAAAGATTGGAAGATTAGCAACAAAAACAGCCGAAAAAGCAACAAAAACTTCGGAAAAAGCAACAACGTCAAAAAAAAAAAAAAAAAAGTCAAAAAATTGTGAAAAAAGAACGCCAGAAAATTAGCAACAAAACGTTGAGAAATGAAACCTCAAAAAAATCCTGAAAAGCAACAAAATTATGACAAAAAAACTGTTGACAGAATGGCAACAAAAACTTTGTAAACATCGACGAAATCGTCAAAAATAGTAAAAAAAAGTCATAAAAATTGTGAAAAAAACCCGCCAGAAAATTTGAAATTTAAACGTTGAGAAATGGGAAGAAACCTCAAAAAAATCCAAAAAAATGCTGAAAAGCAACAAAATAATGAGAAAAAAAACTGTTGGAAAAATGGCAACAAAAACTTCGTAAACATCGACGAAATCGTCAAAAATAGTAGAAAAAAAAATCCAAAAAATTAGCAACAAAACGTTGAAAAATGCGGAAAAAAACGTCACAAATAATGAAAAAAAGTCAGAAAAATGGGAACGTAAAGAGCGACATTAATGTCAACAACAGTGGAAAAAACGCAACAAAACGGTGAAAAACGCGACAAAAACGTCAAAAATAACGAAAAAAAAGATTGGAAGATTATCAACAAAAACAGCCGAAAAAGCAACAAAAACTTCGGAAAAAGCAACAACAACGTCAAAAAATAAAAAAAAAATAAAAAAAATTGTGAAAAAAGAACGCCAGAAAATTAGCAACAAAACGTTGAAAAATGCGGAAAAAAAAGTCACAAATAATGGAAAAAAAAGTCTGAAAAATGGGAACGTAAAGAGCGACATTAATGTCAAAAATAGCGACAAAACAAAACGTAAAAAAACCTGATTAATTTTTTTTTGGGGGGGGTGATTTAGCAACAAAACAAAGAAAGGGTCGAACCTTTGGTGTGAAACTTGAACTAACCGATGACTGACGCTGTCGTTCTCCATCGGAGGCGAGGTTCTTCGAGGTGGAGCGCCTGTCTGCAGACGAGGGGCGGCGCATCGCGGAGTCGAACCTGCGGTCGTCGCGGCGCACGCTGACGGCCGAGCAGAGCGCCGCCGCGCTGCGGAGCTTCGAGTCCACCGGCTCGCCGCTGCACCTCCGGATGATCCTGTCGGCCGCCGGGCGCTGGGCGTCCTTCACGCCGCTCGCGGAGACGCGCCTCGGCGCCAGCACGCAGGAAATGATGTCACAGCTGTTCCTGTCGCTGGAGGAGAACCACGGGAAGGAGCTGGTGGGGGGGGCGCTGGGGTACATCGCCTTGGCGAGGTAGGAGATGGTGGAAGAGGGTAACTTTCAACCTGGACTCTATTTTCCCATCCGCTAAAAGTTCTGTTGTTGCCGTTGACAACATCAGATTATTATTCTAAGTGTGTGACAACATTATGGGATGGATCCCTACAGAGATAGACCTTTTAGTTAAAGAGGAAGATCCTTTTAGTTTAACATGAAACAGAAATCACCATCACCAAACCCACCAGACTCCATGTAAATAATCACTACTTTTAGCATCGTAAAACACACTTCAGTCAAAGTGAACAGAAACTAAATAAAACTACCAAAAGCCGTCTTGGTTCATCTTTCCACTGTTTCAACAATCACCACTCTGGTCTGGTTGGAATAAACTCTTAATTCTCCCATTTACATGTGGAGATATGCTGCTCTATACACGCTAAAAGTAGTGATTATTTACATGGAGTCTGGTGGAGATATGCTGCTCTATACATGCTAAAAGTAGTGATTATTTACATGGAGTCTGGTGGAGATATGCTGCTCTATACACACTAAAAGTAGTGATTATTTACATGGAGTCTGGTGGAGATATGCTGCTCTATACACGCTAAAAGTAGTGATTATTTACATGGAGTCTGGTGGAGATATGCTGCTCTATACACGCTAAAAGTAGTGATTATTTACATGGAGTCTGGTGGAGATATGCTGCTCTATACAAGCTAAAAGTAGTGATTATTTACATGGAGTCTGGTGGAGATATGCTGCTCTACACAGACTAAAAGTAGTGATTATTTACATGGAGTCTGGTGGGGAAACAATAGGGTCCAGGTTGAAAAATTAAATAAATTACCTGTCAATATTGTAAAATACTGCAAAAAACCTGAATTTAAATATGGTTTTAAAAATGTAAACAAAGCGACCTGACTTTTAGGGAAGGTCTGCTGGAGGCCGAACTGCGTGACATCATGTCCCTGGATGATGACATCATCAGCGGGGTGTACAGGGACTCCCTCCCTCCGACGCCCTCGCTGATCCGGCTGCCCCCCCTCCTCTGGGCGAGACTCAGACGGGACATCGAGGACCTGCTGGAGGAGCGCTGGACGCACGGGGTCGCCGCCCTCGCCTTCAACACCCGGTGAGGACGGGAGCTACTAGTTACTTTAGTTACTCCACTACATTCATCTGACAGATCTAGTTACTAGTTACCTAAGTTACTAGTTACTTTAGTTACTAGTTACTTTAGTTACTAGTTCTATTTCAATGCAGGACTTTTACATGTATTAGTATTTTTACTTAAGGATCTGAAAACCTTCTCCACCACTGGTCACATGTCTGAGTGAAATGTGTGCGTTGCAGGCGTCTGTCCGAGGCGGTTTCAGCTCGTTATCTGACATCGGAGCGCCGGGGGCGGAGCCTCAGGATCCTGGCCGAGTACTTCCTGGGTCGGTGGTCCGGGAGACTGAAGCCTGTGGCTCTGCCGGGCCTGACGCTGCTCCTGGCTGACAGAAAGGTACGAACCGTTACTATAATATTTATATATACTATGCAATCAGTCTGCTACACGTCAGAGCCATGGTCGGGGCCACAGATACTGTCACAAACCTCCCTCAGAGCCATGGTCGGGGCCACGGACACTGACACATTGCATCAGAGCCATGGTCGGGGCCACAGATACTGTCACAAACCTCCCTTCAGAGCCATGGTCGGGGCCACAGACACTGTCACAACGCATCAGAGCCATGGTCGGGGCCACAGATACTGTCACAACGCATCAGAGCCATGGTCGGGGCCACAGATACTGTCACAACGCATCAGAGCCATGGTCGGGGCCACAGATACTGTCACAACGCATCAGAGCCATGGTCGGGGCCACAGACACTGTCATAAACCTCCCTCAGAGCCATGGTCGGGGCCACGGACATTTACACATTGCATCAGAGTCATGGTCGGGGCCACAGATACTGTCACAAACCTCCCTCAGAGCCATGGTCAGGGCCACGGACACTGACACAATGCATCAGAGCCATGGTCGGGGCCACAGATACTGTCACAACCCATCAAAGCCATGGTCGGGGCCACAGACACTGTCACAAACCTCCCTCAGAGCCATGGTCGGGGCCACGGACACTGACACAATGCATCAGAGCCATGGTCGGGGCCACAGACACTGTCACAAACCTCCGTCAGAGCCATGGTTGGGGCCACAGATACTAACTGTCACAACCTCTGTTAGAGCCATGGTCGGGGCCACAGATAGTGTCACAACACATCAGAGCCATGGTCGGGGCCACAGATACTGTCACAACACATCAGAACCATGGTGGGGCCACAGATACTGTCACAAACCTCCGTCAGAGCCATGGTCGGGGCCACAGATACTAACTGTCACAAACCTCCGTCAGAGCCTTGGTCGGGGCCACAGATACTGTCACAACCTCCGTTAGAGCCATGGTCGGGGCCATAGATACTGTCACAACACATCAGGGCCATGGTCGGGGCCACAGATACTGTCACAACACGTCAGAGCCATGGTCGGGGCCACAGATACTGTCACAAACCTCCGTCAGAGCCATGGTTGGGCCACAGATACTAACTGTCACAACCTCTGTTAGAGCCATGGTCGGGGCCACAGATACTGTCACAACACATCAGAGCCATGGTCGGGGCCACAGATACTGTCACAACACGTCAGAGCCATGGTTGGGGCCACAGATACTTTCACAAACCTCCGTCAAAGCCATGGTCAGGGCCACTTATATTGTCACAAACATCAGTGTAGAACAAAACCCAGGAAGTGACATACTTCTGCTACAGATGTTAGTGTGATTTATGTTTGTGATACTCACCTGTCTGTTCATTCACGTGTTGTGATTGGCTGAATGGGTCACAGGTCCCGCCCCAGCCACTGTGGTTTGCTCCAGGATTGGCCAACGTCAGGAAGCTCCAGGAGCTGCCGTATCATCTGCTGCACGCCGGTCTGTGGGACGAGCTGCGACAGGAAGTCATCGGTAAGACCCAGTATCAACACTGGTTTGTATTAAAATTATTTTTAATTTTGAAGAAATACATATATTAATGTTCCCGTGCAGGCAGCGCTGAGTGGCTGTTCTGTAAGAGCCGGCTGTGCGGCTTGTCCAGTGTGATCCAGGACCTGGACCAGTGCTCCCAGTACCTGGACTGCAGCGAGACCAGTCTGATCCGAGACGCTCTGGTCCTCATCGAACCCAGCCTGGACCTGCTAGACACTCACATGGGTCAGTTACTGTCGGTCACATGGGTCAGGTAGTCCCAGTCACATGGGTCAGGTAGTCCCAGTCACATGGGTCAGGTAGTCCCAGGTAGTCCCAGTCACATGGGTCAGGTAGTCCCAGTCACATGGGTCAGGTAGTCCCAGGTAGTCCCAGTCACATGGATCAGGTAGTCCCAGGTAGTCCCAGTCACATGGATCAGGTAGTCCCAGTCACATGGGTCAGGTAGTCCCAGGTAGTCCCAGTCACATGGGTCAGGTAGTCCCAGTCACATGGGTCAGGTAGTCCCAGGTAGTCCCAGTCACATGGATCAGGTAGTCCCAGGTAGTCCCATCACATGGATCAGGTAGTCCCAGTCACAGGGTCAGGTAGTCCAGGTAGTCCAGTCACATGGGTCAGGTAGTCCCAGTAACATGGGTCAGGTAGTCCCAGGTAGTCCCAGTCACATGGGTCAGGTAGTCCCAGGTAGTCCCAGTCACATGGGTCAGGTACTCCCAGTCACCCTGAATCATAGTCACATGGGTCAGGTAGTCCGAGCCACATGGGTCTGGTAGTCCCAGTCACATGGGTCAGGTTCTCCCAGTCACATGGGTCGGGTACTTCCAGTCACATGGGTCAGGTAGTCCCAGTCACATGGGTCGGGTACTTCCAGTCACACGGGTCAGGTAGTCCCAGTCACATGGGTCGGGTACTTCCAGTCACATGGGTCAGGTAGTCCCAGTCACATGGGTCGGGTACTTCCAGTCACATGGGTCAGGTAGTCCCAGTCACATGGGTCGGGTACTTCCAGTCACACGGGTCGGGTACTTCCAGTCACATGGGTCAGGTAGTCCTGGTCACATGAGTCAGGTACTTCCAGTCACATGGGTCGGGTACTTCCAGTCACATGGGTCAGGTTCTCCCAGTCACATGGGTCGGGTACTTCCAGTCACATGGGTCAGGTAGTCCCAGTCACATGGGTCGGGTACTTCCAGTCACATGGGTCAGGTACTTCCAGTCACATGGGTCGGGTACTTCCAGTCACATGGGTCAGGTACTTCCAGTCACATGGGTCGGGTACTTCCAGTCACATGGGTCAGGTACTTCCAGTCACATGGGTCGGGTACTTCCAGTCACATGGGTCAGGTAGTCCCAGTCACATGGGTCGGGTACTTCCAGTCACATGGGTCGGGTACTTCCAGTCACATGGGTCAGGTAGTCCTGTTCACATGAGTCAGGTAGTCCTGGTCACATGAGTCAGGTACTTCCAGTCACATGGGTCGGGTACTTCCAGTCACATGGGTCAGGTAGTCCCAGTCACATGGGTCGGGTACTTCCAGTCACATGGGTCGGGTACTTCCAGTCACATGGGTCAGGTAGTCCTGGTCACATGAGTCAGGTACTTCCAGTCACATGGGTCGGGTACTTCCAGTCACATGGGTCAGGTAGTCCCAGTCACATGGGTCGGGTACTTCCAGTCACATGGGTCGGGTACTTCCAGTCACATGGGTCAGGTAGTCCTGGTCACATGAGTCAGGTACTTCCAGTCACATGGGTCGGGTACTTCCAGTCACATGGGTCGGGTACTTCCAGTCACATGGGTCAGGTAGTCCCAGTCACATGGGTCGGGTACTTCCAGTCACATGGGTCAGGTAGTCCTGGTCACATGAGTCAGGTAGTCCCAGTCACATGGCAGTTTTTGTTTCTGGTTTCAGACATGGCTCTGTTCTACACCGAGCTGTTGGCCAGACTCTGCTCCTTGGCCACGCCCTTCCCGTCTCTGATTGGCCGGCTGTGCAGCCATTGTGAGGAGTGGCTACTGACGAGTCCCGATCCCAGCCTCGTCCCGAAGTGCAGCTTCCTGCCGCCGCCGGGGGGGGCGCTGCACCACACACTGACCGGGCTGCAGGGAGGTCAGAAACATCACAACGTCACTCTCAAAGTAGTCTGGCTGCACACTAACATACACACTATTAAATACACACTATTATATACACACATTATATACACACTAACATATACACACCAATAGATACACACTAATGTATATAAACTAATATACACACACTTATATATACACACTATTATATACACACTATTATATACACACTATTATATACACACTAATGTATATAAACTAATATACAACACTTATATATACACACTATTATATACACACTATTATATACACACTATGTATATAAACTAATATACACACACTTATATATATACAGTAATATATACACACTCATATATACACACTAACATACACACTATTATATACACACTATTATATACACACTATTATATACACACTATACACACTATTATATACACACTATTATATACACACTAAGATACAACTATTATATACACACTATTATATAACACTATTATATACACACTAACATATACACACCAATAGATACACACTAATGTATATAAACTAATATACACACACTTATATATACACACTAATATAAACACACTAATATACACACTATTATATACACACTCATATATACACACTAATATACACACTATTATATACACACTCATATATACACACTAATATACACACTATTATATACACACTAACATAAACACACTAATATACACACACTACTGTACACACACACTTATATATACACACACTCATGTATACACACTAATATACACACACTACTGTACACACACACTTATATATACACACACTCATGTATACACACTAATATACACACTCATGGATACACACTCATATATACACAGTAATATATACACACTCAAACATACGCACTACTGTATACACTAATATATACACACTGATATATACACACTGATATATACACACTAATATATACACACTAATATACACACACTGATATATACACACTGATATATACACACTGATATATACACACTGATATATACACACTATTATATACACACTGATATATACACACTTATATACACACACTAAAATGAAGAGTGCACAGTAAGCAGAGTTAATTATGAGATATCTGATAATTATGAGTAATTATTCTAATTATGGAGCATGGGGTGAGACAGGTGTGTCAGCGGAGGTCTCACCTGTAGTCCCCTGTCTCCAGGTGTGTCAGCGGAGGTCTCACCTGTAGTCCCCTGTCTCCAGGTGTGTCAGCGGAGGTCTCACCTGTAGTCCCCTGTCTCCAGGTGTGTCAGTGGAGGTCTCACCTGTAGTCCCCTGTCTCTAGGTGTGTCAGCGGAGGTCTCACCTGTAGTCCCCTGTCTCCAGGTGTGTCAGCGGAGGTCTCACCTGTAGTCCCCTGTCTCCAGGTGTGTCAGCGGAGGTCTCACCTGTAGTCCCCTGTCTCCAGGTGTGTCAGCGGAGGTCTCACCTGTAGTCCCCTGTCTCCAGGTGTGTCAGCGGAGGTCTCACCTGTAGTCCCCTGTCTCCAGGTGTGTCAGCGGAGGTCTCACCTGTAGTCCCCTGTCTCCAGGTGTGTCAGCGGAGGTCTCACCTGTAGTCCCCTGTCTCCAGGTGTGTCAGCGGAGGTCTCACCTGTAGTCCCCTGTCTCCAGGTGTGTCAGCGGAGGTCTCACCTGTAGTCCCTGTCTCCAGGTGTGTCAGCGAAGGTCTCACCTGTAGTCCCCTGTCTCCAGGTGTGTCAGCGGAGGTCTCACCTGTAGTCCCCTGTCTCCAGGTGTGTCAGCGGAGGTCTCACCTGTAGTCCCCTGTCTCTAGGTGTGTCAGCGGAGGTCTCACCTGTAGTCCCCTGTTTCCAGGTGTGTCAGCGGAGGTCTCACCTGTAGTCCCTGTCTCCAGGTGTGTCAGCGGAGGTCTCACCTGTAGTCCCCTGTCTCCAGGTGTGTCAGCGGAGGTCTCACCTGTAGTCCCCTGTCTCCAGGTGTGTCAGCGGAGGTCTCACCTGTAGTCCCCTGTCTCTAGGTGTGTCAGCGGAGGTCTCACCTGTAGTCCCCTGTCTCCAGGTGTGTCAGCGAAGGTCTCACCTGTAGTCCCCTGTCTCCAGGTGTGTCAGCGGAGGTCTCACCTGTAGTCTCCTGTCTCCAGGTGTGTCAGCGTAGGTCTCACCTGTAGTCCCCTGTCTCCAGATGTGTCAGCGGAGGTCTCACCTGTAGTCCCCTGTCTCCAGGTGTGTCAGCGGAGGTCTCACCTGTAGTCCCCTGTCTCCAGATGTGTCAGCGTAGGTCTCACCCGTAGTCCCCTGTCTCCAGGTGTGTCAGCGTAGGTCTCACCTGTAGTCCCCTGTCTCCAGGTGTGTCAGCGGAGGTCTCACCCGTAGTCCCCTGTCTCCAGGTGTGTCAGCGGAGGTCTCACCTGTAGTCCCCTGTCTCCAGGTGTGCTGTGTGTGGACGTGGGCGTGGAGGCGGAGCTTCTGGTTGCGGGTTCAGACGCCGGCGTGGTGGCGGTCTGGAGCCTCGCCGACATGCAGGTGCTGCACCTGCTGCTGGGACACACAGGTGAGTGGCGGCTCACGCCAGGACACGCTTAGGATTGTGGGTAGTGTAGTACTTCTCCGGGACAGTGGGGAGAAAAAAACCTTTAACCCTCCTGTTTACCCAAATCAATCTTAAAGGGCCCGTGGTATGGAAATGTCACTTTTTGAGTTTTTTAACGTTAATATGCGCCTTATGATGTCATAAGGGGCCAGGTAAACTCCCAGTATAACTTAAATTAAATCAATCTTGCTCCTTTTGAGGTCATAAGGGGCAAGTTTACCTCCCACTATTCGCACTATTAGTATTTTTCAGATTCTTTTATTTTATTTACATGTTTAAAATAAAGATATCGATCAATCACTTAATTATTTCTGGGGAAAATACATTTTTAAAAAGTCGCAAAATCAAAAGCGAGATCCGTGCGTGAACCAGTCTTCTTCTAACCTGAGTGCAGGTGCGGTTTTGTCGGTGAAAGTGATGGCTAGCTCCGCCCGCTGCCTCTCATTGGCCGCCGACGGCTCCCTGAGGGGGTGGAGCCTGGCGGACGGCCAACAGCTGCTCTGCGTCCAGGAGGCGCTGCCCATTGACTCCGCCCCTTCCTCCGTGCACCTCCACCTGTCCGATCAGCTGATCTTTGTTTACACCAGGACACAGGTAGTACTTCACTAATACTTCCTTTACAGTCCTAATTACCAAGTATTTACATACTAATATAATATAATCTATTCATATAATTTCACATTATTCAGTCTCTCCAGAAACATTTGAGTTTTTTTGTGATTGTTGCAAAAATCCTTAATTCTGCATTTTTTAAGAAAACGTGTCATTATGTCAGAAAGAGCAACAGCATCAGTAGAAACTAATCTGTTGTCTGTCTCAGCATCGATGGCAGCTTGTTGTTGATGTTGTTGTTGTTGATGGTGGTTGTGGTTGTTGTGGTTGTTGTGGTTGTTGTTGATGGTGGTTGTGGTTGATGTTGTTGTTGTTGATGTTGTGGTTGATGGTGGTTGTGGTTGTTGTGGTTGTTGTTGATGGTGGTTGTGGTTGATGTTGTTGTTGTTGATGTTGTGGTTGATGGTGGTTGTTGTTGTTGATGGTTGTTGTTGATGGTGGTTGTGGTTGTTGTTGTTGTTGTTGATGTTGGTTGTGGTTGTTGTTGTTGTTGTTGTTGATGGTTGTTGTTGATGTTGTTGTTGATGTTGTGGTTGATGGTGGTTGTGGTTGTTGTGGTTGTTGTTGATGGTGGTTGTGGTTGATGTTGTTGTTGTTGATGTTGTGGTTGATGGTGGTTGTTGTTGTTGATGGTTGTTGTTGATGGTGGTTGTGGTTGTTGTTGTTGTTGTTGATGTTGGTTGTGGTTGTTGTTGTTGTTGTTGTTGATGGTTGTTGTTGATGTTGTTGTTGATGGTGGTTGTGGTTGTTGTTGATGTTGTTGTTGATGTTGATGGTGGTTGTTGATGTTGATGGTTGTTGTTGATGTTGTTGTTGATGGTGGTTGTGGTTGATGTGGTTGTTGTTGATGTTGTTGATGTTGTTGTTGTTGATGTTGTGGTTGATGGTGGTTGTGGTTGATGGTGGTTGTGGTTGTTGTTGTTGATGGTGTTGTTTTTGATGTTGTTGATGTTGTTGTTGTTGATGTTGATGGTTGTGGTTGTTGTTGATGGTGTTGTTTTATGTTGTTGATGTGGTTGTTGTTGTTGTTGTTGTTGTTGATGGTGTTGTTGTTGTTGTTGTTGATGTTGTGGTTGTGGCGGTTGTGGTTGATGGTGTTGATGTTGATGTTGTTGTTTTTGATGTTGTTGATGTGGTTGTTGTTGTTGTTGTTGTTGTTGATGTTGTGGTTGATGGTGTTGATGTTGTTGTTGTTGATGGTGTTGTTTTTGATGTTGTTGATGTGGTTGTTGTTGTTGTTGTTGTTACAGGTGAAGGTGTTGAAGCTGGACGGGGCGGAGCTCTTCAGCAGCAGCTGTAAGGATGACGACGAAGATGATGCTGATGATGATGAAGATAAAGATGGCGGCTCAGAGGTCCTGGGAGTTCTGGGAGAATCTGTAGTTTCTCTGCGTGCGTCCGGTCTGGTGAGAATATTTCACCCTATCGATGGGAGTCAGACCGTGGAGACTCGGCAGGGGACGTCCCAGAGACGACTGACTGTCCTGAGATCGGTGACGTTACCGCGACGCGGGAAGGTGTTCGTGGTTTCTAAAGCCGGATTCCTCCATCAGGTCCGGTGGTCTCTTTTAATCTGGTCTTAGATGTTCAGTGTGGATGGAAGAAAGAAACCTGCAATTGTGAAGCTTCTTTTTTATTTAAATTACTATTATCAGAGGTGGGAGTAAGACACGTGTGCAAGTCTCAAGTCACTGTGGTGAGAATCAAGTCAGGTCCCTGCTATAAGTCAAGTCTAGTCCCTTATATGAGTCAAGCAAGTCTAGTCCCTGATATAAGTCAAGCAAGTCTAGTCCCTGATATAAGTCAAGTCTAGTCCCTTATATGAGTCAAGCAAGTCTAGTCCCTGCTATAAGTCAAGTCTAGTCCCTTATATGAGTCAAGCAAGTCTAGTCCCTGCTATAAATCAAGTCTAGTCCCTTATATGAGTCAAGCAAGTCTAGTCCCTGATATAAGTCAAGTCTAGTCCCTTATATGAGTCAAGCAAGTCTAGTCCCTGCTATAAGTCAAGTCTAGTCCCTTATATGAGTCAAGCAAGTCTAGTCCCTGCTATAAATCAAGTCTAGTCCCTTATATGAGTCAAGCAAGTCTAGTCCCTGCTATAAGTCAAGTCGAGTCCCTGATATAAATCAAGCAAGTCTAGTCCCTGCTATAAGTCAAGTCGAGTCCCTGATATAAGTCAAGCAAGTCTAGTCCCTGCTATAAATCAAGTCTAGTCCCTTATATGAGTCACGCAAGTCTAGTCCCTGATACAAGTTAAGCAAGTCTAGTCCCTGATATAAGTCAAGCAAGTCGAGTCCCTGATACAAGTCAAGCAAGTCTAGTCCCTGATATAAGTCAAGCAAGTCGAGTCCCTGATACAAGTCAAGCAAGTCGAGTCCCTGATATAAGTCAAGCAAGTCTAGTCCCTGATATAAGTCAAGCAAGTCGAGTCCCTGATATAAGTCTAGTCGAGTCCCTGATATAAGTCTAGTCGAGTCCCTGCTATAAGTCTAGTCGAGTCCCTGCTATAAGTCTAGTCGAGTCCCTGCTATAAGTCTAGTCCCTACTATAATTTAATGTTTAATTTACTTTAATTTAAATTTATACTGGGAGGTGTCCTTGCCCCTTGTGACCTCATAAGGGGAAGATTCCAGATGGACCCATCTGAGCTTTGATTTTCTGAAAGGCAGAGCAGGACCCCCAGGGCTCGGTTTACACATATCACCATTTCTAGCCACTGGGGGGGTCATAGGCAGGCTGGGGGGGGGGGGGGGGGAACTCACTCAAAAACTCACAGGGTGAAATGTTCATGCCATGGGACCTTTAAAAAGACATTTGTCGTCATGTGATAATGCAACGAAACAGCGGAGGAAGGTCTGTCCACACTGCATCTAATTTAAAGCTACAGTGCACAGTTTCTAGTCTGTGACTAAAAACTCAGAAACATCATAACAGATCGTCCTTAGATGTGAGATGGTGTCTCACAGTCTTCGCCACTCGCTCCAGTAACTTCATAATCTCCCAGAGTTATAATTAAACAGCTGATGATGATGATGATGATGATGATGATATTCACCTTCCTGTCTGCAGATTTCCAAGACGGGCAAATGGACAGCCAACAAGTTTCCTCTGGTTCCTTCTCTGCTTTCAGTCACTGAAGATGAAAAAATACTGTTGGCAGGTACGACTTGTTGATTGATTGACGACTGTTTTTTCTGATTATTTTTGTATTCTAAGTGTCTGACAACATTATGGAAAGGATTCCTGCAGATATACAGCTTTTTGTTAAAGAGTCAGATCCTTTTATTTTAACGTGAAACAGCCCCGAAACCACCATCACCAAACCCACCAGACTCCATGTAAATAATCACTACTTTTTATCATCGCACAACACACTTTATTCAAAGTGGACAGAAACTAAATAAAACGACCAAAAGCCGTCTTGGTTCATCTTTCCACTGTTCCAACAATCACCACTCTGGTCTGGTTGGAATAAACTCTTAATTCACCCATTTACATGTGGAGATATGCTGCTCTATACACGCTAAAAGTAGTGATTATTTACATGGAGTCTGGTGGAGATATGCTGCTCTATACACGCTAAAAGTAGTGATTATTTACATGGAGTCTGGTGGAGATATGCTGCTCTATACACGCTAAAAGTAGTGATTATTTACATGGAGTCTGGTGGAGATATGCTGCTCTATACACGCTAAAAGTAGTGATTATTTACATGGAGTCTGGTGGAGATATGCTGCTCTATACACGCTAAAAGTAGTGATTATTTACATGGAGTTGGTGGAGAGATGCTGCTCTATACATGCTAAAGTAGTGATTATTTACATGGAGTCTGGTGGAGATATGCTGCTCTATACACACTAAAAGTAGTGATTATTTACATGGAGTCTGGTGGAGATATGCTGCTCTATACACGCTAAAAGTAGTGATTATTTACATGGAGTCTGGTGGAGATATGCTGCTCTATACATGCTAAAAGTAGTGATTATTTACATGGAGTCTGGTGGAGATATGCTGCTCTATACATGCTAAAAGTAGTGATTATTTACATGGAGTCTGGTGGCGATATGCTGCTCTATACACACTAAAAGTAGTGATTATTTACATGGAGTCTGGTGGAGATATGCTGCTCTATACACGCTAAAAGTAGTGATTATTTACATGGAGTCTGGTGGGTTTGGTGATGGTGATTTTGGGGCTGTTTCAAGGTGTAACTGTGTGTGTGTGTGTGTGTGTGTGTGTGTGTGCGTGTCCTCTGCAGGAAGTGATCACACTCTGAGCCTTTTTAACATCGAAAGAAGCTCAGTGGACGGATTCCTGGACCTCCAACACGACGACAGCGTCCTGTCGGCCTGCGTCTCGTCCGACGGCCGGCTGCTCGTCTCCGGAGCAGCCGACCAGCTCATACGGGTAACAGCGTCACATTCAGGAACCAACCAATGGACTAGTAGATCATAGTAGTATAGTAGTAATAGAGGGATGTTAGGATGAGATGAGAAGATTTAAAGAAAGGATTTAAATACGTCTTTAACAATACTCAATACTGCAGAACCGGATCAGGAGAGATAGGTTTTAAATATGAATTATTAGCGTGAGCTGCAGTTCCAATGGGACAACCTGTAGGGGGAGCCAGGTAAAAGCTGCTCGAGTTCCTTCAAAGTAAAAGCCTGCCAGCTGTTTTCAAAGTAAAAGCCCTGAATCTCACCCCAAACGTAGACCTTTAACCCTCCTGGTGTCTTCGGGTCAAATTTGACCCCTTTTCCAAAAAGTTTCTATATCAGAAATTTGGGTTTCTTTACAACAAATGTTCCAATAAAGTAATAATAATAATAATAATACATTTAATTTATAATGCACTTTATATTGCAAAAATCTCAAAGTGCTACATGGTAAAAAAAAAAAGAAAAGTAAGTGATAAAATAAAACACATGGAGAGCATGAAAATAATAAATATAAAAATAAACAAAAACAATGTAGAAAAGGGCAAGAGATCAGTCATAAGCTCTCCTAAAAAGGTGTGTTTTAAGGCCACGTTTAAAATCATCCACAGTCTGTGGTGTCCTCAGGTCTCCAGTCTGTGGTGTCCTCAGGTCTCCAGTCTGTGGTGTCCTCAGGTCTCCAGTCTGTGGTGTCCTCAGGTGGTCAGGGAGACCATCCACAGTCTGGGAGCCGCTGAGCAGAAAGCCCGATCTCCCATAGTACGGAGCTTTGTCCTGGGAGGTTTCAGGAGATAACCTGAGGCAGATCGGAGGGTCCGGGTAGAGGTCTGAGGGGTGAGAAGTTCCTTGAGGTAGGGGGGGGCTTCACCGTGGATGCACTGATGGGTGAGGAGGGAGACCTTGTACTCAATCCTGAGAGACACAGGAAGCCAGTGGAGAGATTTGAGGATGGGGGCGATGTGGTCGTGTTTGCGCACCCCCAACAGGATCCTAGCAGCGCTGTTCTGGATGTACTGCAGCTTTTGAAGGCTTTCTCAGGGATCCCGTGAGGAGCGCATTGCAGTAGTCCAGCCTGGAGGAGACAAAGCGTGGACAAGCTTTTCCGCGTCAGCTGGAGTGAGTGTGGGACGGAGTTTAGCGATGTTTTCCTGAGGTGGAAGAAGGAGGTCTTGCAGAGATGTTTTATGTGAGCCTCAAAGGCCAGATGAGAGTCCATTTTAACACCCAGGTTAGTGGCTGATGTAGAAGAGGAATATTTTGGCCAGAGAGGTTGATGCTGGTAATGGCAGATGACCGAACCTGGTGAGGAGTGCCGACTAAGATGGCTTCAGTCTTGGAGCTGTTTAGCTGCAGAAAGTTTTGCTGCAACCACGCCTTACCTCCTCCAGGCAAGTAACGTTGGATGGTTCCCAACAACGCTCCTCACACGTTACATTAATACTCAGGTCTCTACTTTTACTGGATTTGGGAGTTTTTGTCAATTTTTATAGCGTTTGGAGAAAAAATAATTGGAAAAAGAACTGTAAAAAAGAGAGAAAAATGTCAATTAAAGTGACAAAAATGTCAACGAATGTTGAGAAAAGTAGCAAAAATGTCAAAATGAATAAATAAAAAAAGCTTTAGACATTGTGGGAAAAACCCACGAAAATTGTCTGGTTGTCGCATAGTGATCATGTGACGGTGGACGTCTGTTGTGTGATTCAGTGGAAATAAACAGAAACACCTGAAAATGTCTCCAACCAATCAGATACACCGGTCTGACCCTGGAACAGCGTGACAGTGTGATGTCATCACGTAACAGGTGTTTATTGGCTGTAAAGCACGTTCACCAGATTTACTCACACGAGTTTTCAGATAATTTGGATGGAGACGTAGCTCATGTCCCCATGTCCCAGTTTGTGTTCCACGTGTCCCAATGTCCCAATGTCCAAGTTCCTGTCTGATGTCTCTCTGCCATCCTGTCGACAGACTGTCCTGTCTGTCTCTCAGCCATCCTGTCTGTCTCTCTGCCATCCTGTCTGTCTCACTGCCATCCTGTCTGTCTCACTGCCATCCTGTCCGTCTCTCTGCCATCCTGTCTGTCTCACTGCCATCCTGTCTGTCTCACTGCCATCCTGTCTGTCTCTCAGCCATCCTGTCTGTCTACAGACTGTCCTGTCTGTCTCTCTGCCATCCTGTCTGTCTCTCAGCCATCCTGTCCGTCTCTCAGCCATCCTGTCCGTCTCACTGCCATCCTGTCCGTCTCTCTGCCATCCTGTCCGTCTCTCTGCCCTCCTGTCCGTCTACAGACTGTCCTGTCTGTCTCTCTGCCATCCTGTCTGTCTCTCTGCCATCCTGTCTGTCTCACTGCCATCCTGTCTGTCTCACTGCCATCCTGTCCGTCTCTCTGCCATCCTGTCTGTCTCACTGCCATCCTGTCTGTCTCACTGCCATCCTGTCTGTCTCTCAGCCATCCTGTCTGTCTACAGACTGTCCTGTCTGTCTCTCTGCCATCCTGTCTGTCTCTCAGCCATCCTGTCTGTCTCTCAGCCATCCTGTCCGTCTCTCTGCCATCCTGTCCGTCTCTCTGCCATCCTGTCCGTCTCTCTGCCATCCTGTCCGTCTCTCTGCCCTCCTGTCCGTCTCACTGCCATCCTGTCCGTCTCACTGCCATCCTGTCCGTCTCTCTGCCATCCTGTCCGTCTCTCTGCCATCCTGTCTGTCTACAGACTGTCCTGTCTGTCTCTTTGCCATCCTGTCCGTCTCACTGCCATCCTGTCTGTCTCTCAGCCATCCTGTCTGTCTCTCAGCCATTCTGTCCGTCTCACTGCCATCCTGTCCGTCTCACTGCCATCCTGTCCGTCTCACTGCCATCCTGTCCGTCTCTCTGCCATCCTGTCCGTCTCACTGCCATCCTGTCCGTCTCTCTGCCATCCTGTCCGTCTCTCTGCCATCCTGTCCGTCTCACTGCCATCCTGTCCGTCTCACTGCCATCCTGTCTGTCTACAGACTGTCCTATCTGTCTCTTTGCCATCCTGTCCATCTCACTGCCATCCTGTCCGTCTCACTGCCATCCTGTCCGTCTCTCTGCCATCCTGTCCGTCTCTCTGCCATCCTGTCCGTCTCACTGCCATCCTGTGTGTCTCACTGCCATCCTGTACGTCTCTCTGCCATCCTGTCTGTCTACAGACTGTCCTGTCTGTCTCTCTCCATCCTGTCTGTCTCTTTGCCATCCTGTCTGTCTCTTTGCCATCCTGTCCATCTCTCTGCCATCCTGTCCGTCTCACTGCCATCCTGTCCGTCTCTCTACCATCCTGTCTGTCTCTTTGCCATCCTGTCCATCTCTCTGCCATCCTGTCTGTCTACAGACTGTCCTGTCTGTCTCTCTGCCATCCTGTCCATCTCACTGCCATCCTGTCCGTCTCACTGCCATCCTGTCCGTCTCTCTGCCATCCTGTCCGTCTCTCTGCCATCCTGTCCGTCTCACTGCCATCCTGTCTGTCTCACTGCCATCCTGTACGTCTCTCTGCCATCCTGTCTGTCTACAGACTGTCCTGTCTGTCTCTCTGTCATCCTGTCTGTCTCTTTGCCATCCTGTCCATCTCTCAGCCATCCTGTCTGTCTACAGACTGTCCTGTCTGTCTCTCTGCCATCCTGTCCATCTCTCTGCCATCCTGTCTGTCTCTCTGCCATCCTGTCCGTCTCACTGCCATCCTGTCCGTCTCTCTGCCATCCTGTCCATCTCTCTGCCATCCTGTCCGTCTCTCTGCCATCCTGTCCGTCTCTCTGCCATCCTGTCCGTCTCTCTGCCATCCTGTCCGTCTCACTGCCATCCTGTCCGTCTCTCTGCCATCCTGTCCGTCTCTCTGCCATCCTGTCCGTCTCACTGCCATCCTGTCCGTCTCTCTGCCATCCTGTCCGTCTCTCTGCCATCCTGTCCGTCTCTCTGCCATCCTGTCTGTCTCTCAGCCATCCTGTCTGTCTACAGACTGTCCTGTCTGTCTCACTGCCATCCTGTCCATCTCTCTGCCGTCCTGTCTGTCTCTCAGCCATCCTGTCTGTCTACAGACTGTCCTGTCTGTCTCTCTGCCATCCTGTCTGTCTCTTTGCCATCCTGTCCATCTCTCTGCCATCCTGTCCGTCTCTCTGCCATCCTGTCCGTCTCTCTGCCATCCTGTCCGTCTCACTGCCATCCTGTCTGTCTCTCTGCCATCCTGTCCATCTCTCTGCCATCCGTGTCCGTCTCACTGCCATCCTGTCCATCTCTCTGCCATCCTGTACGGTCTCACGCCATCCTGTACGTCTCACTGCCATCCTGTCTGTCTCTCAGCCATCCTGCCGTCTCACTGCCATCCTGTCTGTCTCTCAGCCATCCTGTCTGTCTCTCAGCCATCCTGTACGTCTCACTGCCATCCTGTCCGTCTCTCTGCCATCCTGTCCGTCTCTCTGTCATCCTGTCTGTCTCACTGCCATCCTGTCTGTCTACAGACTGTCCTGTCCGTCTCTCTGCCATCCTGTCCGTCTCTCTGCCATCCTGTCTGTCTCTCTGCCATCCTGTCTGTCTCTCTGCCATCCTGTCTGTCTCTCTGCCATCCTGTCTGTCTCTCTGCCATCCTGTCTGTCTCTCTGCCATCCTGTCTGTCTCTCTGCCATCCTGTCTGTCTCTTTGCCATCCTGTCTGATGTGTCTCTGCCATCCTGTCTGTCTCTCTGCCATCTTGTCACCATGGAGA
>NW_022603759.1:0-19538 GCF_008692095.1 Etheostoma spectabile | reverse complement strand
TGGCGGCCAGCAGGTCAACACTTTTTCCCTCTATTTTTATGATGACTTTGTCCCCAACCTAAAAATGGTCATTCATGCCCAGAGACCATTTCCTCTTCCTCACCTTCTCTTGGGCAGCCTTAATGTTTTCTCTCACCTTGGGATACACCTCCCTTTGAACAGCTGCAATATGAGGGCATGGCTTTTCTTCAGTGGCTATGCCTCCACTTTGTCTTGGCTTATCTGCAAAAGTCGGAGAAAGAAACGTGTTACTGCAGTTGCCAAAGCCATTCAAGTGCTAGAAGGAAAAAAAGAAGAAAAAACCCCATAAAGACAGCGGGCGTCCTCCTATAAAGCAAAAAAAAGGGGTGTATTTAGTTGTGGATTGCTTTTAGTGCGTAGACCAAAAACAGTGGCTTGATGTACAAGTCCCAATTGGTTGGATGTCCTGCACCATATTCCTCAAGACCCTGAAATACAAAACAATCATTATAAAATTCACACATTATATGACATGATATCAATTAATAAGTCTATATTCACCCTTGAATGGTTCCATTCACCTTCTCCACCAAGCCATTTGTTTGTGAATGGTACGGGGAACACAGACTCCTTTTGATTTCAAGGTGCTCACACAAGCTAAAATTGATCTACAAAAATGCATTGAAAGAGAACAAATAATGTCTTCAGGAAATGTTGGCCAAAAAACAGCCATGCACAATGTCACAACTTACCTTATTCACAAACTCTTTCCCCCCATCTGTGAGGATCCGTTTGGGTGACCATGGCTGTAAAAGAAATCCATGATGCACTCTGCCACCAGCTCAGCCTTTTTGGCTTGAAGGGGTATACTTCAACCCATTTTGACATATAGTCAATCATCACACACATGTAGGTATGTTCCCGAGGTGTTACTGCCAGCTTCCCCAAAAGGTCCTACCCACGAGCTCAAAAGGTTCAGAAACCTGAAATGTAAAGCCCAACAGATCGTTAAATTTCATGTAATAGAAAATTGCTTATGCCTATTAAAGGGGATGCAAGCATTCACCTCTATGGGGTTGTACTGGGTTTTGGTCCTTAATAGTACAGGCCATCTTCACTGACATTTCTCACACTGGGAAACCTAACAAAGAATGTAGTCAGTCACATAGGTCACATAGTCTTCTTTTTTAGTTCTACACATTTGTGGAGAGTTAGCCAGAGTGGCTAAGATTGTGGTAGGTTGGCAGACTCAAACATTGCACATTTTCAAAGGTGATTAGTTTATTTCCATGGACTGCACTACACGGATAATTAACCCATCAAACTTAAAGACAGTGGCACATTAAACTAATAGCAGCAATAACAGGCACATGTTCCTGGCAGCACAGCCTCACCTCCCTCTCTCCTCCCAGGAGCACAAATCCCCCCATTTATACAGGGTTGTCAATTTCCCCCCCCCCCCCCCCCCCCCCCACTGCTTCAGTCCATCCCATCCTAAAGCAGGTTGATCTACTCCATAACCTTAATACATAGCCATCTCTTAACCTATGGAACTTGGTCACCAGTTCCCTCCTATCCTACTGACTACAAAACAGGTCAGGATTATTCATACCTTTTTTATACAATAACCAAAAACAACCAAAATAAACATTCCTAGAAAACCCTCTACTTGGTTTGGCCCGGTGATGTCATCAATGACCACCCTGTTCCCATAAAACAGGAAATACTTAGGCCGGCCCTCCCTAACCCAATTGTCCTGCATGGTGGAACTGAACAAAGGAACAAACAATTGTAAGTATCAATACAGGGAAAACCATGTTTCAACTTGCAACCTAATAAAATGGAACTGAAACTAACATGACTGTGTGTCTACTTTACTAATGGCCTGTTTGGGACAAGTGGTGAGCAAACCCACTTCGTCACACCCCCTACCCTTTAACGCCGTTACTCCTCAGAGTCACAGGATAGAAAGTCAGCAATGACATTCTTCTTTCCTGGTCTGTACCGGACCTGAAAACGATACGGCTTGTAATGGGAAAATTACATTTAACCAATGATGTTCATATTAATTATTCATAATAAGATCTCTAATGCCTCTCAGAATATATGACTTCTGTATCTGTCATATATGTGTTTCTCCTTCATGGGAGACAACTGGGTTTGTTATGACTCCACACCATTTCCACCAAGAATAGATGACGTGGAGCCTGACAGAAACTGTTGTCTAAAGCTATGTTTATCATAGCAGGTCCCAGGTCGAGACCATAACCTATCCAAGAGACAAGATGTCCTTTTTCAGCTAAGATAGAATGACCGGTCAAGACACTTGGACACACGAGGGACAGATTCAGAAATACGTAAGAGCTCCGACTGTCTGCCTGAGGTCCACTGATTGTTATGTCTGAGATTAAACTTTTTTCCTAACGAGGGTTGGTTTTCCTCTGGGTCACGGATATAAAGATTGTAGGACGGCTTGTATTCACCAGAACTTTGTCACTCTGTAACTTTGTGCATTGTGAAAGCTGTTCTTGTCATTTTGATTGTTCTCTGCAGAAAACAATTAAACCCTTCCACCGATACCTAGACCTTTAATATCAATTAGCTCCAATCGACTGCATATTTCCTAATTCATTTTTTTTGTCTTTGGGGGGCCATCTATCCATACTTTCATCTATTACTGTATTAATAAAGTATTGACATTTTTCAATAAAGTAGTGTCTTTTCCTTGCAAAAGTTTTGTTCGAATACATTTACCATGGACACGAGACAACACCTCTGATTCATAGTGAATCATTTAATAACCTAAAAGATAGAAAATTACCGATTATTGCGGCTGAAAGCTAACAAGTTAACTGTTGCGGAGTCTCCTTCCGGGTCTTTTCTAGCCTCTACAGATGATTTCTATCCAGCCTGGAACTTGTGCCCTTTTTCAGGGACGTTGAGCATAAATCCACTCTGTACATCCAAGATTTACCACTTTATGTCCATAATTCATTTCTGCTGTTAGCTCCGGGCTCCATGTCCCCCCTGTGTGTGTCGGAAGTGTAGGCAAGCAGCATGCCCTTATATGGAGACACATAACCAAAGAGTTCAGTGGGAAAGATAGTGATCCGGATCCCCCCAGTAAAACTAGTCTAGCTTGTGAGCAAAGATACGTAGTGGACAACATAGATAGCATGCGAGAGGTAGCGGGATCAATGCCCGCATTCTCCAGAGGACTTTAGATTCTTCTTGTTTTACAACAAGAACTATAAATTTGGACTTTTTACGACATACTATACTACGACTTTTTAGGAATATTTCGACATACTATACTATGACTTTTTATGACATTTTATGAATATTTTGTCATACTATACTATTACTTTTATGAATTTTTTTGACATATTATACTATGAATTTCTTTGAATATTTTGTCATACTATACCTTTTATGAATCTTTTGACATAATATGCTATGAATTTTTATTTTTTTTACATACTATATTATGACTTTTATGAATATTTTAACATACTAAACTATGACTTTTATGACTTTTTATGAATTTTTTGACATACTATGACTTTTTATGACTTTTTGTGAATTTGTGACGTACTATACCATGACATTTTTTGAAAAGGGGGAATTAGCTCAAATGGTAGAGCGCTTGCTTAGCATGTGAGAGATAGCGGGATCAATGCCCGCATTCTCCAGAGGACTTTACATTCTTCTTGTTTTACAACAAGAACTATAAATCTGGACCTTTTACGACATACTATGCTACGACTTTTTAGGAATATTTCGACATACTATACTATGACTTTTTATGACATTTTATGAATATTTTGTCACACTACACTACGACTTTTTAGGAATATTTCGGGATACTATACTGTGACTTTTTATGAAATTTTTGACAACTATACTATGAATTTTTATAAATATTTCGACATACTACAGTGTGACTTTTTTTTTTTTTGACATACTAAACAATGACTTATGAATATTTCGACGTACTATGACTTTTTACAACTATTTTAATATTCTTTGACATGCTATACTATGACTTTTTATGACATTTTATTGAATATTTTGTCAAACTATACTAGACTTTTACAAATTTTTGACATATTATACTAAGACTTTTCAGAATTTTTTGACACACTAAACTATGACTTTTTATGATTTTTTGTCATGCTAAACTGACTTTTTCTGAAATTTCGACATGTTATACTATGGCTCTTTTTGAAAAGGGAATTAGCTCAGATGTAGAGCGCTTGCTTAGCATGTGAGAGGTAGTGGATCGATACCCTTATTCTCCAGGGAACTTCAGGTTCTTCTTGTTTTACAACAAGAACTATTCATCTGGACTTGTTACGACATACTATACTACGACTTTTTATGAAATTTTTGACATCTATACTATAATTTCTATACATATTTCGACATACTACAGTATGACTTTTTATGTTTTTTTAGACATACTAAACAATGACTTTTTATGAATCTTTCGACATACTATGACTACGACTTTTTAGAATTTTTTTGACATAGTATGACTTTTTATGACTTTTTATGAATTTCTGACATAGTATACTATGACTTATGATTTTTCGACATACTAACGCTATGATTCTTTATGAGAGGGGAATTAGCTCAAATGGTAGAGCGCTTGCTTGCATGCTAGAGGTAGCGGGATCAATGCCCGCATTCTCCAGAGGACTTTAGATTCGTCTGGTTTTACAACAAGAACTATAATTTGGACTTGTTACGACATAATATACTACGACTTTTTAGAAATATTTCGACATACTATACTATTACGTTTTATGTAGTTCATGTTTATTGTCCCATAGGGAAATTAGGTTGCAGATCACATCACATGGTATTCAACATTAACACAGATAAGGCAAGGAGAAAAAAAACATATGTACACCACCACTCGTACCATAAACCAGATAAGATGGGGGGGGGGGGGGGGGGTAGAGTTCCAGACCAGCTGGGATAAGAAGAGATAAAATAGATACACAAAATATATATCATTGGACGGGACCTTCATTATTAAGGAGTTTAATGGCCTATGGAACAAAGGAGAGCTTGGATCTGTTTTTTTAAACAAAGGAGCACAGTATCGTCGTCCTGAGGGCAGCAGTTCAAATGAGGAGGAAAGGGGGTGCTCTGGTTGCCCACATGCTATTTGCCTTTCTCCGTATCCTATTTTGTATAAACTTTCCATACTTGGAAATGGAATACCCGAAAGTTTGCTGGAAGTTATTATTATTTTCCTAATGTACTTTTTTGTGCTTCAGTGGCGTTGCCAAACCAACAGATGATACCAAATGAAAGAACACTTTCAATGAAAGCACAGTAGAACATCTGAAGTACGTTGCTGCTGACATTAAAAGACAACAGTTTCCTTAAGACGAACATTCTTTGTTGGGACTTAGTATTTAATCTGTCAGACCAACTGTCCCATTTAAGTTTTTGGTCAAGCACCATGCCAAGGTATTTATACTCTGGACGGTTTCTAAAGGAATTCCATTTATACAGGTGGGTTTAAGGGACTGTGCTTTCCTAAAATCAATTAGCATCTCCTTTGTTTTAGAGGTATTCAAGATAAGGTTTGACTTCTCACACCAATCAGTAAAAAAGTAAAAAAGTTAAGAACTGGCCCATGCTCCTCTTCCTGGTCGTATAGGAGACTAACCAGGGCGGTATCATCCGCATACTTGATAAAATGCCTGTTAGGGAAAGTGCTGGTGCAGGAGTTTGTATACAGGATGAACAACAGGGAAGATAAAACACATCCCTGGGGGAGCCTGTGCAGGTGGTCATATTGTCAGAGAATGACGTACCAACTCTGACTCGCTGTACTCTACAGCTAAGAAAATCAACAATCCATGAGACCACATCATCTTCAATAAAAAATTCATCTGTTAAAATATTTGCTAAAATACTCGACTTAATAGTGTTGAAAGCAGAAGAAAAATCAGCAAAAATGATTTTGGCATGGGCCTTTGGCTTCTCTAAATGAACGTGCAGAAGATGCAATAGAGTTGCAACAGCATCTTCAACTCCTCTGGATGCTTGATACGCAAATTGCATAGGATCTAGAAGGTGCTGCGTTTTGGAGATGATGTAGCTCTTAACTAGGCACTCAAAGCACTTCATTACCAGTGAAGTTAGTGCTATGGGCCTGAAGTCGTTAGACTCTTTAGGCCTGGGGATTTTTGGCACTGGTACAATTGTGGAAGTTTTCCATAGAGTGGGGACTTTTTTCAGGTTGAGAGAGGACTTAAAAATCCCTGTAAATACAGGTGTGAGCTGCTCCGCACAGTATTTAAGAACATCTCCTCCAATATGGTCAGGGCCAGGGCTTTTTCTAATATTACAGCCTTTAAATAATTGGAGTACTTCTGTCTCTTCTATGCTTATGCTGGAGGGAAGTGCAGTCATGGTAAAGGCCTCAGCACTTGTGCTGCTCTCAAAACGGCAGAAGAATGAATTCAATTGGTTTGCCATTTCCTTTCCATCAGAACCACCATTCAGGGTACAGGAGGCTTACCCCTGCCCTTGTGGGGATGGATGTCATGTTTTAATTCCTTTCCAAGCCTCTCTGGAATTGCCAGAGACCAGAGAGGCTTCTAACTTCTGTTTATAGCTGAACTTATCCAGCTGTATTTGCCTTTTATTTCTCTCTGTATGTCCCTCCTTGCAGACTCATCTGATTTTGATAAGATTTTTTTTCTTTTTAATGAGTTTTTTTAAGTTGCCAGATACCCAGGGCTTATCATTTGAATATACTTTGTATGTCTTTGGGGTATTACAGAGTCTACGCAGAAGCAGATATAATCAGACACAGCCACAACCTGATCATTAATGTCTTGAGCATCAAATACCTCCCATTGTGTGCACTCAAAACATCCTTGCAAGGCCAAAATGCTATCACTACTCCACAACTTAACAGTCCTTACTTGAGGGTTTTTCCCTCTCAAAAAGTCTCTTTAAACTGACGGATATACCACATTGTGGTCAGATGCTCCCAGTGGAGGAAGCAGGGAGGCAGTATATGCATCCTTACGTTCCATAGCACATATCTAGAGTCGGATTCTTCCTTGTGTGACAGTCAACATACTGGTAAAAGGTGCGTAGGGACTTTTTCATAGAGCACCTGTTAAAATCTCCAAGAATACATTTTGGAGCATCTGGAGATAGAGACTCAAGTTTCTGTGACATGTAAAATATAATTTCAGTAGCTTTTTAAAATCAGCTTTGGATGTATATAGACCACGGTGAAAAAGATTTGAGGAAACTCCCTCGAGATGGTAGGTCGGAGAAGAAGACACAACATCTCTATGTCAGGGGTGCACAGCTGCTCCCTCACCGTCACTGCCCCACACCACTCGTCTCTGATCAGAAGGCAGACTCCGCCCCCCCGACTCTTCGCTGTGATGTCCGGGTCTCGGTCGGTTCTAAACCACGAGAAACCCGTGGGCTCCATTGCACTTGACTCAATATTCTTGTCCAGCCAGTCTCAGTGATCGCTAAGACACAGGTGCTCCTGTACTCGTGCAGGTATCGGTGACAGCTCGTCTGTCTTTGCTCTCAGGGACTGGGCGTTGATTAGCAGGACCGAAGGCAGAGGAAGTTTATTCTTCAGCTTCTTCAGCCGTGACGAACGCCGCCTTTGGATCCACGTTTCCGCTTTTTCCGTACAGAATTCCTGCTAGAGTTCTTCTTAAGATAGTCAGGTATTAACTCATCAACATTTGAGAAATCCGTTGGTAGGTGATTCCGCAGTAGCAGCAGAGTTTCTCTGCTATAGTTAAACTCACGAGCAACGCCGCCAGCAGCGTTGTGGTTGAGTCCATAGCTCCAATAGCTGTTTAAGATCAAGATTTTATGACTTTTTATGAATTTTTTGGAAAACTATACTATGAATTTTTATAAATATTTTGACATACTATGACTTTTTATGAATTTTTTGACATACTATGACTTTTTATGACTTTTTGTGAATTTTTGGCGTACTATACTATGAAATCATTTGAAAAGGGGAATTAGCTCAAATGGTAGAGTGCTTGCTTAGCATGTGAGAGGTAGTGGGATCAATACCCGTATTCTCCAGAGGACTTTAGATTCTTCTTGTTTTACAACAGCAACTATAAATTTGGACTTTTTACGACATACTACACTATGACTTTTTAGGAATATTTAGACATAAATATAGGCAAGGCAAGGCAAGGCAGCTTTATTTGTATAGCACATTTCAGCAACAAGGCAATTCAAAGTGCTTTACACAAAATCAGTTGAACAGATAAAACACAAGTAAAAACAGTTAAAAATCACAAGCATTAAAAACCGGTAAAACACATGAATAGACAGTTAAAAACAAAGAAAAACATAAAACACAAGAATAAAATTTACAGTGCAGCATAAGAAATTTAAAGAAATGATTAGTCATTTAAAGAAAGGCAGCATCAAATAGAAAGGTCTTCAGCCTTGATTTAAAAGAACTGAGAGTAGCAGCGGATCTACAGGGTTCTGGGAGTTTATTCCAGATATTGGGGCATAGAAACTGAAAGCTGCTTCACCCTGTTTAGTTCTGACTCTGGGGACAGAAAGCAGACCTGTCCCAGATGACCTGAGAGGTCTGGGTGGTTCATAGTGTAGTAGCAGATCAGCAATATATTTTGGACCTAAACCGTTAAGTGATTTATAAACTAGCAAGAGTACTTTGAAATCAATTCTTTGAGACACAGGAAGCCAGGGTAAAGACTTCAGAACTGGAGTGATGTGATCCAGTCTCTTGGTCTTAGTGAGGACTCGAGCAGCAGCGTTCTGAATCAGCTGCAGCTGTCTGATTGATTTTTTAGGGAGACCTGTAAAGACCCCGTTACAGTAGTCAAGTCTACTGAAGATAAAGGCATGGACAAGTTTTTCCAAATCCTGTTGACACTAAGTCCTTTAACCCTTGATATATTCTTAAGGTGATAGTAGGCTGACTTTGTAATTGTCTTAATGTGGCTGTTAAGTTCAGGTCTTAGTCCATGACTACACCAAGATTTCTGGCTTTGTCTGTTGTTTTTAACATTGTTGTTTGAAGCTGAGCGCAGACTTTTAATCGTTCCTCTCTTGCTCCAAAACAACCACCTCAGTTTTTCCTTCATTTAATTTCAGAAAGTTCTGGCACATCCAGCCGTTAATTTGTTCGATGCACTTAGTCAGTTTTTGTATTGGCTATAGTCCCCTGGCGATAAGGTTATGTAAATTTGTGTGTCGTCCGCATAACTATGGTAACTTATTTTGTTTTTCTCCATAATCTGAGCCAGTGGAAGCATGTAGATGTTAAACAGAAGAGGCCCAGAATGGAGCCTTGCGGAACTCCGCACGTCATATTTGTACGCTCAGATGCATATTACCTATAGACACAAAGTAATCCCTATTCTTTAGGTAGGATTCAAACCAGTTTAGTACTGAGCCAGAAAGGCCAACGCAGTTTTCCAATCGTCTAGTAGTATATCGTGGTCGACCGTGTCAATGCAGCACTGAGATCAAGTAATACTAAGATTGAAATTTTGCCATTATCTGTGTTAAGGTGGATGTCATTAAAGACTTTGACAAGAGCCGTTTCAGTGCTGTGGTGGTCGGAAACCCACTGAAAGGTATCAAAACTGTTGCTTAGTGACAAGAAATGGTTGATTGTTGAAAGACTACTTTTCAATGATTTTACTTAAAAACGGAGGTTTGATATGGCCTATGTTGCTCATAGTGACTTGTCTAGGTTGTCTTTTTTAAGAGTGGCTTGATTACTGCAGTTTTCAGGGCCTGTGGAAAGATACCTGAAAGAAGAGATGTGTTCACAATCTGTAGAAGATCAGAAGTCAAACAATTGGAAACATTTTTGAAAAGTCCCGTTGGTAGAACATCAAGGCACGGTCGAGGTTTTCAGATGTTGAATAATGTCCTCCAGTTTTGTATGGTTGATCGTGTGAAATTCTGTCATATTGGAACTATTTTTTGCTGAACACTGTGACAACACATATCCTGGACTTGATATGGAGGCACTGACTGTTTTCTAATCTTTTGAATTTTGTCTTTGAAGAGGAGGCAAAGTCATTGCAGGCCTTGGTAGATAAAAGTTCAGATGCTACTGGTACTGGAGGTTTGTTAAACCTATCAACAGTAGCAAACAAAGCACGGGATTATTATTGTTTCTAGAGATAATATCAGAGAAAAAGGACCTTCTTGCATTCCTCAGTTCCAAATTATAAATGCGAAGTCTCTCTTTATAGGATTATAATGGACCAGGAGATTTGTTTTTCGCCACCTTCGTTCAGCTTTCCTACACTCTCTTTTTTCTGTTCTCACCAGTAGGACATTTCTCCATGGAGATCTTTTCTTACCAGATACACTTTGACCTTAGTGGGAGCAATGGCATCAATAACATTTGTGATTTTACAGTTGAAAATTATCTACAAGCTCACTGACTGATAGCCCAGAGAGGGCTGTGTGGAGGAGAAAAGCTGAATAATGTGTCACTGGTGTTTTCAGTGATATACCGTTTTCTGATTATCTTTGTTTGGACACTTTTGGGCACAGAGATAGTGCCGTTAAAGAAAACACAGGAATGATCTGAGAGAGCAACGTCAGTCACCACAACCTTGGAAATGTTCAGACCTTTGGAGACAATCAAGTCCAGAGTGTGCCCCTTATTGTGGGTGGGCTCCGTCACATGCTGAGTCAGTCCATAGTTCTCAAAAACACAACACAGCTCTTTTGTCCCCCTGTCCTGGGGGCTGTCAACATGATGTTAAAATCACCCGCAATGATTACACAATCAAAGTTAATGCAGATAATAGACAGCAGTTCAGTGAAGTCATCAATGAGGTTGCACAATATTAGGTGGCCTGTAGATATTTAGAAACATCGCTTGAGGGAAGATCTTAATTGAAGAGCAACATATTCAAAAGAAACAAATTTTCCATAACATATTTGCGTACAGTGGAATGAGTCATTAAACAGAATGGCGACTCCACCTCCTTTCTTATTCACTCTATTCTCACTCATAAAACTGAAGTTAGGGGGAGCTGACTCGATGAGAACAGCAGCGCTGTTATTATGGTCTAACCAGGTTTCAGTTAAAAACATAAAATCTAGATTGTGCTTAGTAAATAAATCATTGATTAAAAATGATTTTCCTGCCAAAGACCTGACGTTTAGTAAGGCTAGTGTTAGTGTGTTTTCATTTTTTGGGACAGGCTGTAGCTGACGAGGAATGGATGCTAAATTTGCTAAGTTGCAGTTAGTTAGTGCTTATTCACCATTCTTTTCCTATTCCTATCACAACAGAAATTGAGGGAAGAATTGAATCCACAGGGCCCGGGCTTGTCTTGAAAAGAGTCATTAGTAGCACTAGTCCTGCAGCCAAGGCCCGGCACATATCAGATAGTGCTTGCCAGATTTTTGCACACAAGCGTCCTTATCAGTCTGGGGGGAAGGAGTTTTTCTGACATCCTGGTAGTGGGGCTTGGCGTTTTACTTTTGCCCGGGGTGAGCCATGGGGGTAGGAAGGGGTGCATAATGGATGGGGGAAATAAGGGAAAGGGTGGTGGAGACATCAGTAGAGACAGCGATGAATCCTCAGAAGGTTCGGGGTTGGGAAGGTTTGAGGGGTGCTGGACGGGTGAAGAGGGAGTGGAGGTTTCGTGTCTCTGCTCTCTGGTCTCCATGGTCAAATCTTGCACAGGCGGGGCTGTGCTGGATCACTGCCGCACTTTGTTGTGTCCTTCTTTTGTTTTGTGACCTTGGCAGAGGGAGCAGATGTGTAGCGCAGAAAGTAAGCAGATTAGAGGTGAACAGCTTTACTCCTGGCTTGTTAGGAAAGTCTATCTGCTTTAAAAAGATGTCTGCGCTCCCAGAAAATGTTTAAATTGTCAATGAACTTCAGAGAGTGGACGGTACATTCAGTTGAAAGCCATTTGTTTAGTGCCAACAGTCGGCTGAATCTCTCATCTCCTCTTCTGACTGACGGTATAGGACCACTGATAAACACATTTGCGCTTAGGGGGGGGACTGTGTCAAGCAGTTCCCTAAAGTCCAGTTTCAGCAATTCAGACTGTTGCTTACAACATCATTTGACCCTATATGCAGAAAATGTTCTTCACAGTTGGGGTGTGCTGCCACGATATCTGGATTTTTTGGGTCAAGTCAGACACCATGTCTTTGGGGAAACATAGTATTTTGGTGTTTTTACTGTTTTTTAAATCTTTACAGCAGAGTCACCCACAATCAGGTTTGAGGCCCAGTTGTTAGCTTTTTACTTTTGAATTGCTCTCAGTCCTTACCTGCTGTGTGGTGATGAGACCAGTCCCGGTCATCAGATGACTGTCCAGCGTCTGCAGCAGAGGAGCAAATCTGTTATCCAGTTGCACACCAGGTTTTGGGGGGGGCATTTTGTTGCTTATTTTCCCTTTTGCAGCTGTCCACGGCTGTGTCCTACTAGGTACAGGGTTGAAGAGGCGCTCTGCCCAGATGATAATGCAGGCCAGCCGGTCATATCACAAATGTCAGGGCGCTGTGCCCGGCCCGTTAGTCGTCCTCCCATTTCCCAGGAAATGATTTACTCTTAGGCTTCGCACCAGACAAGTTCCAGGGCGGACCGCCACTTGTTGATTTATTACCAGTTCCACCCTCCTGTTTCTTTGTAGTCTTGTTGGTGCTAATTAGCCGTGTGTTAGCATACTTCTGTCCATTGTTATGGGTCCATGGTAAGTGGTGTCATTTCCACAAGATCCGTTAACTTCCACGTTCACTTCTAGAAGGTGAACCGGGTTTCCAGAAGTGCAATCTATGAAGGAGTTTGTAGTAGTCTTCTACGGAGAAAGGAGGCATCTTGCTGCTAATTAGCTTTAGCTACAATCACTGTAGGACAGGCTTGAGCTATTGGTAGGCCACGCTCACGCAGAAAAATTTTAAAATATGGCAATAGCCTACTATGTCTACAAAAAATGTATAGTCCAGTGTTTTTGAAGTGTCCAAGAGCCGCTGCTCATAGTTTCTCAGAGGAAAAGCACGATTATCAGCAAAAATATGCAAGCAGAAGCAGGAGCAAGCAGCAAAGCGTCTGCACTGTAAGAAGCAGGAAGCTATAAAAAGAGACAAAAATATAGACATTTTATGAATATTTTGTCATACTATACTATGACTTTTATGAATTTTTATGAACATTTTGACATATACTATGATTTTATGAATTTTTTGTCTTACTAAACTATGACTTTTTATGAATTTTTTGTCATACTATACTATGACTTTTTATGACTTTCATGAATTTTGGACAAATTATACTATGACTTTTTATGACATTTTATGATTTTTGTCATACTATACTATGACTTTTATGAATTTTTTGACATATTCTAAAATGAATTTTTACGACATTTTATGAATTTTTGTCATACTATACTATGACTTTATAGGAATTTTTCGACATATTATACTATGACTTTTTATGTTTTTGTCGACATACTATCCTATGACTTTTATCACTTTTGTTGAGATACTATACTATGACTTTCATGATTTTTTTGTCATACTAAACTACGACTTTTTATAATCTTTTGACATACTCTACTATGCCTTTTTATGAATTTTTGTTATACTAAACCCTGACTTTTTAATGACATTTTATGAATTTTTGGTCATACTAAACTATGACGTTTATGAATTTTCGACACGTTATACTATGACTTTTTTATGACTTTTTGACATACTATACTATGTGTTTTTAGGAATATTTCGAGATACCATATGAGACTTTTTTATGAATATTTTGACGTACTATACTATGAGTTACTACAAGGTTTTGAAGACTAAAATTTAATTTGTGGATGAAATATATTTCAATTTTTTGACACACACACACACAAGCACACGCACACACAAGCACACGCACACGCAAACACACACACTTTATGAATAAATCTCAGACAGTTCACCTTTTATTAGGAAGTTGTTTTATACTCTTTCAAAATAAAACATTCATGCAACAAAACTTAAATAAGGTGCTCGGGTTTTAAAACGGACGCAAACAGAAAATTAAAAACAAAACTGAGTTCTTCTGTTCTCCAACAAGAAATAAGGACGAATAAATGGATCTGTCTCTGTCTTTGTGATATCGGGTTGGTCTGATCTGTTCCCGTCTTCTCCTGACGGATCTGTCCCCATCATGTCCTGGAAGCCTCTGTGTGTTGGTCCTTTGATCTGTCCCCGTCTTCTCCCTCTGATCTGTCCCCGTCTTCTCCCTCTGATCTGTCCCCGTCTTCTCCCTCTGATCTGTCCCCGTCTTCTCCTCTGATCTGTCCCCGTCTCTCCCTCTGATATGTCCCCGTCTTCTCCCTCTGATCTGTCCCCGTCTTCTCCCTCTGATCTGTCCCTGTCTTCTCCCTCTGATATGTCTCTGTCTTTTCCTCTGAAATGTCCGGTCTTCTCCCTCTGAAACGTCCCTGTCTTCTTCCACGGATCTGTCCCTGTCTTCTCCCTCTGATCTGTCCCCATCTCCTCCCACAGATCTGTCCCGTCTTCTCCCTCTGATGTTCCTTCTTAAATCTTTGTGGGTTTTCCAACATTTTTAAAGCTTTTTTTTTTATGCACTTCACTTTTCACATTTGTTGACATTTTTGTCTCTTTTTTACACTTAAAAAAAATTCTTTTACCAAATGTTTTCTCCAAATGCTATAAAATTGACTAAAAACTCCCAAATCCAATGAAAGTGTAAAGACCGTCAGACTGGAGTGATGTGATCCAGTCTCTTGGTCTTGGTCTCAGCATTCTGAACGTACCTAGTACAAGTCTACTGAAGATGAAATAATGGACAATTTTTTCCAAATCCTGTTGACACATAAGTACTTTGATTTATTCAATTCAATTCATTTTATTTATAGTATCAATTCATAACAAGATTATCTCAAGACACTTACAGATAGACCACACTCCAGAATTTACAAGGACCCAACAGTTCTAGTAGTTTCCTCCAGAGCAAGCAACAGTGGTGAGGAAAAAACTTCCTTTTAGGCAGAACAACCTCGGTCAGACCCAGGCTCTTGGTAGGCGGTGTCTGACGGGCCGTTGGGGTTAATGAAGAGTGGCAATAACAAAAATAGAAAAAATTAGTAGTTTGTAGCAGTTCTTTGTAGTAGTTCATGGCATAGCAGGACGCTGTGCGTCATTACAAGGCACAGCAGGACGTAGCAGGACGTAGCAGGGCAACGCAGTGTAGCAGTTGAACATGGCATCACAGAACGTGTAGCGGGACCATGGCGATAGCTGCTACCTTGATTTCGGAGCCTCTCTGATCCAAGGGAACATGCTGGGGAAAAAAGAACATAAGGACTCCGGGGAATGACTCCCCAGAACTATGTTAGTAACAAGCATTTCTGGGACATGGATGCACATAAATGAAAAGATGGAAAGATAGAGGAGAGAGGAGCTCAGTGTATCAAACAAGTCCCCAGCTGTCTAAAACTATTACAACAAACCAAGAGAGACGAGGTAAAGAGAGCTCCAGCCGGCCGGGCCAGAACTCCCCCAACGGATCGGGCTGTATGCAAGTCTCCCTTTAGTTCTACTATATTCTTGATATATGTTAGATAAATCTGAAAACTATGTGACTAACTACTACTTCCCTAACAAGATTCAATCTATGCCTAACTAGTGTATCAAACAAGTCCCCAGCTGTCTAAAACTATTATAACTAAACCAAGAGAGACGAGGTAAAGAGAGCTCCAGCCCGGCCGGGCTAGAACTCCCCCCAACCGGATCGGGCTGTATGCAAGTCTCCCTTTAGTTCTATTATATTCTTGATTATATGTTAGATAAATCTGAAAACTATGTGACTACTACTTCTCCCTAACAATATTCGATTCTATGCCCTAACTATGTATCAAAATAAGTCCCAAGCTGTCTAAAACTATTATTACAACAACAACCAAGAGAGACAAGGTAAAGAGAGCTCCAGCCCGGTCGTGCAGAACTCCCCCCAACCGGATCGGGCTGTATGCCAAGTCTCCCTTTAGTTATATTATATGAACTATGTGACTAACTACTACTCCCTAACAATATTCGATTCTATGCCCTAACTATAAGCTTTATCAAAAAGGAAAGTCTTAGCCTACTCTAAATGTGGAGACGGTGTCTGCCTCCCGGACCCAAACTGGAACCTGGTTCCACAGGAGAGGAGCCTGATAGCTGAACGCTCTGGCTCCCGTTCTACTTTTAGAGACTCTAGGAACCACCAGTAACCTGCATTCTGGGAGCGTAGTGCTCTCCCAGGGTTGTAAGGTACTATGAGCTCTTAAGATAAGATGGAGCCTGACCATGAAGAGCTTTGTAGGTGAGAAGAAGGTTTTAAATTCTATTCTAAAATTTTACAGGAAGCCAATGCAGAGAAGCTAAAACAGGAGAAACGTGATCTCTTTTCCATGGTTCCCGTCAGAACACGTGCCGCAGCATTCTGGATCAGCTGTAGAGTCTTTATGGATTTTTCGAGCAGCCCTGATAGTAAAGAATTGCAGTAATCCAACCTAGAAGTAACAAATGCATGGACTAGTTTTTCTGCATCATTTTTAGACAGGATATTCCTGATTTTTGCAATATTACGTAGTGAAAAAAGGCGATCCTTGAAATTTGCTTTAAGTGGAATTAAAGGACATCCTGATCAAAGATGACTCCAAGATCTTCACAGTGGTGCTGGAGGCCAGGGTGATGCATCCAGAGTAACTATATCTTTGGATAGTGCGTCACGGAGGTGCTTGGGTCCGAGAGCAATAACTTCAGTTTTATCTGAGTTTAACATTAGAAAATTACAGGTCATCCAGGTTTTAATATCTTGAAGGCACTTTGAAGTTTAGCTAACTGATTAGTTTCATCCGCTTGATTGATAGATATAATTGAGTATCATCTGCATAACATGAAAGTTTATGGAGTGTTTCCTAATAATACTGCCTAAAGGAAGCATATATAAAGTGAACAGGATTGGACCGAGCAACAGATCCTTGTGGGACTCCATGACTAACCTTGGCGTGCACAGGGATCATCGTTAACATGAACGAACTGAGATCGATCTGATAAATAAGACTTAAACCAGCTAGAGCAGTCCCTTTAATGCCAATTAAATGTTCCAATCTCTGTAATAAGATATAATGGTCAATGGTATCAAATGCAGCGCTAAGATCTAATAACACAAGTACAGAGATAAGTCCTTTGTCTGAAGCAATTAGGAGGTCATTAGTAATTTTCACAAGTGCTGTCTCTGTGCTATGATGAACTCTAAATCCTGACTGAAAATCCTCAAATAAGCTGTTGCTATGCAGAAAGTCGCACAGCTGTTTGGCGACTGCTTTCTCAAGAATCTTAGAGAGAAATGGAAGGTTAGATATAGGTCTATAGTTGGCTAAAACATCTGGATCAAGGTTTGGCTTTTTCAGAAGAGGTTTAATTACAGCAACTTTAAAGTGCTGTGGTACATAGCCTGTTAATAAAGACAAATTGATTATATTTAGTAGTGAAGTGTTGACTAATGGTAAAACTTCTTTAAGTAGCCTTGTCGGGATAGGGTCTAAGAGGCAGGTTGATGGTGTGGATGAAGAAATAATTGAAATAAATTGATAAATATCAAGTGAAGCAAAGCAGTCTAAACACGTATCTGGTTTTACAGCTGTTTCTATGGTTCCTGAGTTTAGAGATAAGCCAGTTAAAGGCAGGTCTTGGTGAATTTTCCTTCTAATAGTTATAATTTTATCATTGAAGAATCTCATAAAGTCGTTACTACTAAGAGCTATGGGAATACTTGGCTCAGTAGAGCTGTGACCTTCCGTTAGCCTGGCTACAGTGCGGAAAAGAAACCTGGGGTTGTTCCTATTTTCCTCTATTAATGACGAGTAGTACGCTGCTCTGGCATTACGGAGGGCCTTCCTATACGTTTTAAGACTATCTTGCCAGATTAAACGAGAATTTTCCAGTTTGGTGGACGCCAATCTTCTCAAGTTTCCGCGATATTTGCTTTAATTTGCGAGTTTCAGTGTTATACCATGGAGCTAACCGTCTTGTTTTATTATCTTCTTTTTTAGAGGGGCAACAGAGTCGAGAGTCTTCGTAGCGAGCCTGCTGCACTATCACAAAATGATCGATTTGGAAGGACTAATAGCATAGGAGTCCTCCGTTACTTTGGGACTTGGTAATGAATTAAATGCTAACAGAATCGCATCCTTAAATTTAGCTACAGCACTATCAGATAGACATCTTGTATAGGACGTTTTGCCTAACGGCGTGTAGTTCAGCAGTATAAACCAAAAGTTATCAAACAGTGGTCAGATAAAAAAAGCATTCTGTGGGAACACTATTAAATGTTTAATTTCAACACCATATACCAGAACAAGATCGAGGGTGTGATTAAAAAGGTGAGTTGGTTATGACCACTTTGAGAGAAGCCAATGAATCTAATAGAGAGATAACGCAGTGCTAAGGCTATCATTCTCATCGTCCACATGAATATTAAAATCCCCTACAATAATAACTTTGTCCGTTTTTAGCACTAAGTTTGACAGAAACTCTGCAAATTCGGATAATAATTCAGAGTACGGACCAGGTGCTCGGTACACTATAACAAATAGAACTGGATGCATTGATTTCCAACTTGGGTGTGAAAGACTAAGAACAAGACTTTCAAATGAGTTATAATTTAGTTTGGTTTAGGTTAGCACACATGTTGGTGTGTAATCGTGGTTGCTAAAGTTCATGTACTTTATATACCGTATGATAAATAGCGACCGGGGCCCTAACACATGCAAATGTTAGCTAACGCTACCAGAAACTTAACCTACCCTTTTTGTCGGGCAAACAATAATTGCTCCTGTTTTTTTAGCGTGATTTTTGTGCTTCTGGTTGTGGCAAGTAGCCAACGTGCTGTTGTAAGTTGCGTTTAAAATTCATCATCACGCGTAGCTATGGTGACCACCACGCTGAGGCGTTACCAATCTGCAATGAAAACGGACGCAGAATGCGTCGAGGCGAGTCGAGGCGAGTCAAGTTGAGCTGTTCCCAGCAGTGGAAAAACGGCAAAAGATCACCACTGTTTGCATAGAATGGTGTGAGAAGCCAGGTACTCCCAATGCTCTCTGAACGTAGAGCTATGGGGCAATGGGTAATGTGTCTGACTACAGATCACAAGATGTTAGTGTCATGGGCCCGCGCTGCTGTCTATGTCTGTCTTCCTTTTTTCCTCCCTGTGTGTCGTCTTAAGTACTGTCGCCACTAGAGGACTCCATTGAGGAACCTGGTCCGGAGGCGTGTCCACACTCTGCCATCCGCTTTTCCACACAGCTGCACCCTCCTCATCAATCCAGCTCCACAGCTGCTAACCCTCCTCATCATTCCAGCTCCACAACTGCTAACCATCCTCAATTCTCCAGCTCCACAGTTATATACCCGGGCCGACCACCTCTTCGGCGCCAGTTTGTACTAACCCTCTAAGTGGTAAACTAGGCCAGTCATTAGTACACGCTGCTCTCTAAACCTTGCTTCTGACTACTTTTTTTGTT
>NW_022603757.1:0-30781 GCF_008692095.1 Etheostoma spectabile | reverse complement strand
CATTGAACACAACGTTCTCCTGTTCTAGAGTGTGTGTCACACATGGCAACAACCCATGGTGGTAACTCTCTTTTGTTATGAGCACATTACACAAAATAAATAACTGCACACATTTAGTTTTACAAACTGTTTATTAGTTATTTGACTCGGTTTCTATTCAGATGCACACATTCATTCACATTTAGCTAATGTTTGGTTTCATTATCTTTAAGTTACATTTCATGAACCAAAACCTTTTTCCTTTGAGGTGCCAGCTCCGGGGAGGTCGCCGCTGGGGGTCGTTGGCTGTTTAAAAGGGGGAAGGGATAATTGGATTGCACCATGTTTCCCCATATCATGGGGGTGGCAGAGGATTTTATTTTTGAGTTGTTCTTTTCTTTGCTAGTTATATTTATAGTTGGTTATTATTATTTGGTCAATTTATCCTTTGTTTATATTAGGTAGCATTGGTTTGATATAAGTTGTAGTTATTGTGGTTTGGTTGGTTATGGTGTTAGTCTACCCCCCCCCTTTGTGTCAGAATGGCCTGATCAGCCTCTATATATGTTTCCCTCATGTCTCAGTATGGAGGGCTGTTTGATTAGGTCACCTGAGTTAAAGTTCTGTTAAGTTGACCTCTTTTATGGGCCCAGGATTTTCTGTTTTTGGAAAATTAGTTTGTTTTGTTTTGTAAATAAAGATTTGCATTTTTTTTAAATGTACCTAGTGACTCCTCGTGCCTGCTAGCTCACAAAGTTACACGTCACTGTGCAGAGTGGAAACTACGTACTACAGAGAGGGAACCTGAGTTTGTTCAGATCACGTTGGGATGAAGTGAGTCAATGAAGAAGCGATGTAGTTCTCGTGATACCGCACGCCATCTCGTCTGGAGCGCTTTGTTGTTGCTATGCAACCGTCACATCAAAGGGCTCGTCGTCCTGTACTCCACGCCGCCGTTCGGTCGGTACGTGCATGGATTATCTAATGAACACTGTTGTTAAAGCTCAGCCAAATGTAGTTTCATGTCTCGGGAGTCACTACGTAACGTTAAATCAGGACCGTGAGTTTCTTTGCTCGCGCTGTTTTCTCACCATGTTTCACTTGAATTAGCTAGCTAGTTGAGCGGGAGCCGTTCATCTCCCATTTAACTTAACTCTGCGGTGCTCGTTAGTCTGTTTCTGTTAGAACTGGTTTGCTAACTGGCTGTTCAGTCACATTGTGTGTAAACTGCACCGTGACCGTAGCGTTAGAGAGATTTGGCCGTCGAGCAGCCTTAGCTAACGTTATCAGTGACGTTAAGTTAGCGACCCCCCCCAACACCGTGTAATGGGACCATTAGCAGACGGAGAGAAAGTTCAAACTAAAGGACCCATTAACGGTCCCCCCTGTCTGAAGCAGTTGGGAGGAGCCTGGTAACCATGTAGCGAGGGCCTGCCACTGCTCGACGTAGACTACGTCATGGAGAGTTTCTCTTTCTGGGACACAAGCTGCTGGCTTTGCACCGTCAGCCCAGTGTTAGACCATGGACCATGGTTAGTCTCTGTTCTCATTAGAGGACGCAATAATCACATTCATTATTTTATATTTTACGATGGTTTATGCAGTAAATAAAGTTTCCAGTGAGTGTACATCTAATGTTTGTTTATTGAAATATAGTTTTGTAATGACTAGATTTTTCCTGTTTTGCTGCAGAGTGACAGACAAACTCAAGTCCACTTATCACCTGGAGTCAGCTGATGGATCCGGGCTCAGGTTTTTGTGGTAAGACCACGACGTTGTGTTTGCTCTTAATTTAATATATAAATATACGTTTTAAATATTAAGATGTGGCCGGCTCGAACCGTTTTTAATCACTCTTTGTTTCCATTTTCACAGTGAATGGTGCTAGAAGGGTCCAGGGACACAGTGGATGGTGCTAGAAGGGTCCAGGGACACAGTGAATGGTGCTAGAAGGGTCCAGGGACACAGTGGATGGTGCTAGAAGGGTCCAGGGACACAGTGAATGGTGCTAGAAGGGTCCAGGGACACAGTGAATGGTGCTAGAAGGGTCCAGGGACACAGTGAATGGTGCTAGAAGGGTCCAGGGACACAGTGGATGGTGCTAGAGGGTCCAGGGACACAGTGAATGGTACTAGAAGGGTCCAGGACACAGTGAATGGTGCTAGAAGGGTCCAGGGACACAGTGGATGGTGCTAGAAGGGTCCAGGGACACAGTGAATGGTGCTAGAAGGGTCCAGGGACACAGTGAATGGTGCTAGAAGGGTCCAGGGACACAGAGTGAATGGTGCTAGAAGGGTCCAGGGACACAGTGAATGGTGCTAGAAGGGTCCAGGGACACAGTGAATGGTGCTAGAAGAGTCCAGGGACACAGTGGATGGTGCTAGAAGGGTCCAGGGACACAGTGAATGGTGCTAGAAGGGTCAGGGACACAGTGGATGGTGCTAGAAGGGTCCAGGGACACAGTGAATGGTGCTAGAAGGGTCCAGGGACACAGTGAATGGTGCTAGAAGAGTCCAGGGACACAGTGGATGGTGCTAGAAGGGTCCAGGGACACAGTGAATGGTGCTAGAAGGGTCCAGGGACACAGAGTGAAGGTAGTGGTGCCTGACCTGCCCTTCAGTTTTTACAGTAGGTCCCATAATCTAAAGCACATCGAGTCAGACATAGACATTATGGGAATAACAATCATATTCCATGTGTGCAGCTGCCCATGCACTTTCAGAACGTGGTATGCACCGTCAATTGATTTGAATGGATGTCATATTATTAAAACTAGTCGTCATCAGTCAGAGAAATGTCCATCTAGTTGCCATGTGTGTCCTTGTTGTGATCTATTGTCTGAGGGGGATTACTGGACTCACGTTAATGCACATTTAAAGAAAAATGAGGTTTTAACGTGTATGTTCTCGGATTGCAAATTTCAAAAAACTTTTTTGATGCAACGGAGGTAATTAAAAAATGATGCCCTGACTAGGTGTGTCGTAGATAATGAGATGTGTAAAAGTAACGCTCGACTTCATTAGGATGTGTTTCATGGATTCCATAGCAGAGCCCAGATGATTCACCATGCACGCCATGATAGATCTGATGTTATAAATGTTTTCTAACGTCTGTGGGCGGTGCCGTTATTGAAAAATATTTTAACGTTTCAGATAAATCCAGAGTCTAAGCTCATCACAGCCATTCCTCTACAATCAAAGTGTTGCAAAGCGACCGGGGAGCTGGAGAAAGCTGAAAGACCTAGTTACCATGACGACAGTAAGAACCATCAACTCTACATTGTTGTAACTATAAAGTGGATATGCATTAGGTCAGTAGAAGATGTATATGTATATGTATGTATACATTTACCTGAGTACTGATTCCACTGAAAGGACCCAGTCCTTTTTATCATGCATTCACTGTCCCACAGTGAGAATTTTTAATATACTGTATATATATATATATATATATATATATATATCATCCCAGGAGATGATATGAAGTCCAGTCCATAAAGGTCCACACAGGTAGTTCTGTTGTGTTGTAGATACTGGTGTCCCATGCTGACTGTCTTTGATCACTCTCTTCTGTGCTACTGAAAATTTGAGTTTAATAATCTCTATTTTCTTTGTTATATTTCTTAAGGATGACACTGATGCCAGAAGGGAGTCCCACGTTAAAGGACTGCATCGGTCTGAAGGAGAATCCCGACGTCTTGGTGCAGGAGTACACGGTGAGATCAAAACAAACGGTCGACACAGTCCCCTTTTCTCCATAGTCTCCCATTATGAAAATGAATAACCAAATATTTTGACCCCTCTGACACATTGTCTCTTACATTAGGGATTACAGCAGTGTGAAAAACAATTCAAATGTATTGAAAGAAGGAAAATTCCACCATGTTTCTACACTGCACTGACCCTCATCTCAACTTCCAGAAAAAATGTAGATAAAATGTCAATCTTTACATTAGTTTGTAAAGATTGAAGGCTCCTCTTTATTTAATCTGGAATCCTTTCCTCTTCATTAACGCTCTGGGCCCTGAGGCCATTTTTACAGTTTAATTTCCGTCTGATTTATTTTATAATAACTTGTAAAACATCAACCCTGTTGTCTAAAGTCAAGATATGAACATCAATTTTTTCAGGACAAACTGGGTTATTGGAATATTTGGGTTGCAGTGAGGTCACTTGCATGTTAAAAATGGTTGTAGGGCCTTAAAGATGAATAAATAAATAAATAAATGAATGAATGAATCTTCCAGATATGTATTGATATCACAGACATATAAGTAAAACCTCTAAAACACTTCTCATATGTCTCGGGAGTCACACTGGGAAGAAATAATCATTATAACTTATACAGGTGACAAAATAAACGCATTTTTTCAAAAAAAAGTCAAGACGTTTTGCTCTCATGACATTTACTTATGCCAATAATAACATAATAATGTCATATTTATTGATATTACACCCACAGCAATGTTATACAAGCAGATATGTGTCTAAATAGGGCATTATTTTGCCTTCAATAGAGTCTATAGGCATTTTTGTCCCCTCTGGCCTTCCATACAAGAGTTTGCCTTTATCTCCCATATATGGGCATGCACTTCCTGAAACAATAGACAGGACAGACAGGGCAGAGACGGAGGAGCGAGCCAGCGGCAGAAATGAGCCAAAACGCGATGAATTATGGACATAAAGTGGACCAATCTTGGATATAACAGTATGGATTTAAAGCCCAAAGAGGCTGAAGTTCCAGGCTGGATAGAAAACCCCCTGTAGAGGCTAGAAAGACCCGGAAAAGACCTCCGTAAAGCCGAAATCGTCAGGATTCAAACAAAACCGAAAGTGAGTAAATCGCTTGTATGGTTCAAAAGTTATTAAACTATGAATCAGAGGTACTTTTAAACTTGTGGGCGAGTGTCTCGGGCTCAGAGGGTTAACTGAGCGTGAATGGCAGCAGGGCAAGGCATTCTCTGGCTGTGGTAATCTGCTGTGCTGCTGACATGGGTTTAAATCAACAACAGCAATTGCTGCATTCAAAAGCTATCAGCTTATTATTATATTTTTAAAGCTTCAAGAAATGTTTAATCTTTAACCAGGACATGACTGAGGCCACTGAGTGCCATCACGTAAACGACAGTGGGAATCTGTCACCAGGAAGACGCCAGGCAAGGACCTTTCTGATGTTGGCATCATCATCGGGGGTACGGTGGTTCTTCGTGATCTGGATAACGTGGCCCATCAACAGCCTTGCTGTTGGAACATGAGGTATCCGTCACAGCTGCGCTTCACTTCCAAAGTGATTCAAAAGGTGTTGATGGTGTTGGATGTGACCCAAAGCTCAAAGACAGACCTGCTCCAGTAAGGAGATCTCTGTTGGGGTGCACGTGAGGCCAGTTATTGTCCCCTCTACTAGACTCTGATTGGCAGCATTCTTCAGTCCTAGTTTCTACCTGTTTACAGGTGAAGGGATGGAGAACTGTGCCCAGTCTAAGTCGTGCCATCAGGGCCGTGTGAAACCGGATCTTTAGTTTAATTCGGTCCCAGTAAAGAGTTTTAATACTTCTAAGAATACTACTAGGACTCGGCTCTTGTAGGGATCATTTTTTCTTCGTGTGCAGCCCCGACCTGTGGGACCAGAGGTGGTTTTAGTCTTCTGTGTAATTTAGAAAACTTTAACCTTTAGATTATTTCAATTACTATTTCAGTGGAGACAGAGCTGCACTTCCTGACTGAATGAGAGAGAGAGAGAGAGAGAGAGCAAGAGAGAAAATGCCCCCCCCCCTGCAGCCGGTCCGGACTCAATATTTACCCAAATTCAGACAGAAGCACCCGACATTTGACCAAATAACCAACATCCACAAGAAAGTGATCCTGCTAGGAGAACAGCCAGAGAGCTGCAGTCTAGCAGCACAGCATGTGATCGGCGGCTGTCATCGCGGTCAAAAACCTCCTCTTCCTGACGAAGGATCCTGAAGGAGGCTCAGACGCTCCGGAGGCCGTCTCTACCCTGCACCGTCGGGAAGCCCTTCTCTCAGGTCTGTTACCGCTACTCCAACACAACACTCGGCAGCTCACACACTCCACCCACAGCAGTGTTGATGCTGATCCTGCTCAGTCCTGCTCTGGAACCCCACAACCGGCATCTCCTCGTCCTCTCTTCTCCCCAACCACACTGATAATTGGTGACTCCATAACCAGAAACATCCGTTTCTTTAACGCTACCACTCACTGCTTCCCCGGTGCCACCACGGCTGACATTTAAAAAAAGCTCCAAGCCTAATGCCATCGCTCCCGTCCTCCATTAGAAGAGTGGTAGTCCATGTCGGAACAAATGACACAGCTCTTCAGCAGACTGAGCTGACAAAATCAGATTTTAACCGTCTTTTAAATTTTTTAAAGCAGTGTGGAAAGTCCGTTTTTTTATCTCTGGTCCCATTCCCACAGGTGGTCGCGGTGCTGGCCGCTTCAGTTCACTCCTTGGCCTCCCCGACTGGCTCCAGTCTGCCTACAGGGCTCATCCTGTGTGTTATGTGGATAATTTTAATATTTTCTGGCAAAGAATGTCTCTTTTTAAGACTTACATGAATGACTTATCATTCATGCAGCACACCTGGACACACCTGGACACACCACCGCTCACTGAACACATCTCTTCCTCCCTGCCACTAACAACCGTCTCCACCTGCTGGCATGTAAAGCCGTCTGCCCCCGGCGCTGGTCCAAAGACTTCTTTTCCTGTCATCACCACGCACAGACCAGTAAACCGAAATGTGCAAATCCCACAAAGAAATATCAGTAATCTCTCAAGGATTAGGACAACTGCACCACCTCCTGCACCCAGAACAAACTCATTTAAAATGTTTCTCTTCAATGTGAGATCACTTTCGAGTAAGACGTTTATCTTAAATGATTTTATCTTGAAATCTAGATTTTATGTTTTTAACTGTCTTCTGGTGGCAAATGAATGACTGTAGCCAGCTATCTGAACTGTGTCCGCCTCAATACGATTGTTTTAGTCAACCGAGGGTCAGTGGTCGTGGTGGTGGGCTAGTTAACGTGTATAGGAAACATTCAAAATGTCATCAAGTACGCTGTGATGAATTTAACTTCTTTGATGTTCTCACTCTTAAAGTTGGAGGGCTGCAACCTATCTTATTTTTTATAAGTTATCGCCCCCCAAAACACTTGGAAGATTTTTATCAGAAATTTCTGAATTTTTATTTACTCTGGTTTTAAATTATGACAGAATTGTTCTTTGTGGTGATTTTAATATTCATGTTGATGACCCCAACAATGTTAATGCAACTAACTTCTTAAATATGGCCACTTCTTTTAACTTCACGCAACATGTCAAAGGGCCAACCCATAACCGTGGTCATGTACTGGACCTGATCTTTACCCTGGGGGTCAGCATGTCCTCTTTGGGACTAGTGGACCATATCTGACCCCAGATGTATTGTTTTTAGCTGTGATTCGCCTGTTACTCATGCCGCCTCACCATGCTCCGTGTGTCCTCGCTTCTTTAATGAACAAAGTGTGTCAAAGTTTTGATTCTTTCAGAGTCAAAGCCAACACCTGTCTGATTCCAACACCAACAATCTGGTCGATCACTTCAACCATATCTGCTTGTCATCACTAAATATTACTGCTCCTCTAAAGGTTAGGCCTACGTCTAAGGCCTGGAAGAAACCCTGGATAAAGGACCGCATTCGCAGCCCAAAAAGAGAATGCAGGAAAGCAGAGCGCAGATGGAAAAAGTCCAGTCTCCAAGTCCATTACCTCAATCTGAAGGATTTATTAATTAATTACAATAACATGGTTAAGGATGCGAGATCACACTATTGTTCTGAACTCATTACTACACATAGACACAATCCCAGGTTTCTGTTTGAGACGTGGATCAGCTGACATTTGTGTCCCTGTGTGTCTAACAAGCAAACACATACACATATACATGTACATAGACACACACACACACACACAGACACTTTATATATATCACAACCAGTGGTTATGACACACTCTTTACATGGGAGACCTGGGTTTGATTCCCACTGCAATGTTTCAATAAATCTTTTTCTTTCAGCCATTTAAACATTCAACTTTTAGAATCTTCAGCTCTTTCAGCAGATTATGGGATTTCAACAATTCTTCTGCCATTTATACTTTTTCAAATATTAAGCTTTTAAACATTTTATTTTAACATTAAAGTCAATGAGAGTAAGCTTCAAATCCTTCAAATCTTCTTCTGCTCCCAAAACCTTCAGCGCCTTCATACTTTCACCTACAGACGTGGTTCAAACTTTAAAATGTTCTCAAAATATTTAGCTATCAGAACTTTTCAGATTGATACGTTTACAGTTTTTGTGAAAAAGCTGTTTTAGTTATGTGTTTATTGTTATGATTTTTACAGTGATTATTATTATTATAACTGATATTTCATAATAATCTTTAGTTATTAATCTTGTTATATTAATAGGGTATAGCTGCTTCAGAAAAACAAAACAAATACAAATCAAAAGCCAATCCAACCAGTGTTCATTTCATTGAAAATAATTTTAGTCAATCAATCAAACATTTTTTTTAAAGGTATACATTTTCCCCATTGTCTTTTGAGAACACACAAACACACACACACACACACAGACACACACAGACACAAACACACCTACACTCTCTGTCTCATTATATATAACAATGGATAGCATGATCGACAGGTTCTTTGGTGGTAGCAGAGTGGTTATGTTGCATGCCTTCCGTGTGGGAGACCCGGGTTTAATTCCCACAGTGGGACCTCAACCAAAGTACTCCCCATAAAGACAGTCAACTCCTAGTGATGGCCCAGTGCGTATGGACGGGGGTTTGATCCCCGCCGCAGTACATCAACCCTGACAAAGGCATTTAACCCCATTATGCTTTTTTTATCATTCTGTATGGTTTCTTGTTGTCCATATCTTCTCCAGACTTTCAGTTTTTAAAATCCTTCACCTTTTAAAATCTAGCTCTGGCTCTTTATGGTGTCGTGTTATTCAACTTAATTAAAACCATTCCTACTTTTTCAAATATTCTCACCACTTCAACATCTTCTTACTGATTAAGCAATTTTTCCAGTTTAGCTTTAGCATTTCAATTTATTTTTTAATTCTTCCACCTTTTTTACATTAGTGGTGTTATTAAACTTATTTAAAGCCATTCCTACTTTTTCAACAATTTTTTACTACTTCAGCTTCTTCTTACTGATTTAAGATATTCAACCAGGTTAGCTTTAGCAATTCAGCTATTCAGCATTCCCACGAATTTTCTGCAGGAAATGCATTTTCTAGTTTTTATTATTATGTATTTAACTGCCCCCCCCCACACACACACACACACACCTGTAATGGTGTCATGTTGATGCTGATATGATTGTTGATGTAAATATGATCAATAACTCCCTGTTTATGAGCTTTAGCAATACTGTATGTCACTGTGGTCATGATGATAAAGCTTCATTACATTGGATGGACAGAGAGAGACAGTTGCTTCAACATCAGTCTTCTGCTGGTCCACATCAGTCTTCTGCTGGTCCACATCCGTCTTTTGTGCTTGACTTTCAAAATCCGAGACAGGGTCTTTGTCAGCTTCATCTGACTGCAGCTTGAGTTTATTGTGACCTTTTCTTTAGAGCTGCATGAATCATAAATAAATCTCAAAGTATTTTGATAATTGATCAATTGGTCTGGATTTGTTGAATATGAATATTTTCTAGTCTCTTCTCTCCTCTGTGATAGGAAACTGAATATCGTTGAGATGACAAAACGAGACATTTGAGGACGTCATCTAGGACTTTTTGGGAAACTCTGATCAACATTTTAGAGACAGAACAACATCTTCCTGTTGGTCTGGACCGTCTGTTACCTGGGAGCTTCATATAGAAGACTACAGCAGACAGGTGTGTGTGTTCATATAGAAGACTACAGCAGACAGGTGTGTGTGTTCATATAGAAGACTACAGCAGACAGGTGTGTGTGTTTATATAGAAGACTACAGCAGACAGGTGTGTGTGTTTATATAGAAGACTACAGCAGACAGGTGTGTGTGTTTATATAGAAGACTACAGCAGACAGGTGTGTGTGTTCATATAGAAGACTACAGCAGACAGGTGTGTGTGTTTATATAGAAGACTACAGCAGACAGGTGTGTGTGTTTATATAGAAGACTACAGCAGACAGGTGTGTGTGTTTATATAGAAGACTACAGCAGACAGGTGTGTGTGTTTATATAGAAGACTACAGCAGACAGGTGTGTGTGTTTATATAGAAGACTACAGCAGACAGGTGTGTGTGTTCATATAGAAGACTACAGCAGACAGGTGTGTGTGTTCATATAGAAGACTACAGCAGACAGGTGTGTGTGTTCATATAGAAGACTACAGCAGACAGGTGTGTGTGTTTATATAGAAGACTACAGCAGACAGGTGTGTGTGTTCATATAGAAGACTACAGCAGACAGGTGTGTGTGTTTATATAGAAGACTACAGCAGACAGGTGTGTGTGTTTATATAGAAGACTACAGCAGACAGGTGTGTGTGTTTATATAGAAGACTACAGAAGACAGGTGTGTGTGTGTCTCTTTTGGGGGGGAGGGGTGGATTATTACTATCATGAACTTAAAACTTTTTCCTGAAGATGATTTGTTTCCATCTTGCCTTGAAGACTCGGTTCTCCTGGTCCAGGTTTCTGTTTTCGGGCCAATGGTGAATGAGGTCTACCTGTCGAGATCTGACGAGGTTCTGGTTGCTTGGCAACAAACTTCATGTTTTTTAAGGGAGCGCTCTCTAACGGCGACCAGTGTAACAACAATTAAATGTTACATATTTAAATGTTACATATTTAAATGTTACATATTTAAATGTTCTAGGTTTTTGACATGTGGAAACTGGTCTGCGGTTTGAGGTGAGGGGTCAGCTGATCTGGAGACGTGATGTTTACTGGGAAACAGCCACCGATTGGTTAGGGTTAGGAACCAAAACTACTCATGTAAGGTTAGAAACCTCCTGTGGTGTGCTCCATGTTAGAAAGAGACCGGACCAGACCAGGTCCAGAGGATCTCACGTGGACGTGGTGTAACAGCTGAACTCTCTGACGTTGAGTTTGATTTCAATAAGTTAGAAACTAGAAGAAAGAAACGTTCACAGATGGTTGCAATGATAAATGTTTATGTTGATTTTATTATTTGATTAAAATGACAGAAACAAGAGAGAATCAGAAACAATAACCACTTCATATTTGAAGGAAAAAAGTCTCCTGTCTACAATTATTACTCATTATTATTTGGTTGCAGATTAAATCAAATTAAATCCATGACGTGTTATGAAGACTAGTTGAAGACAACAACAACCTGTCACAGAGCTGCTGTGTCTGTCTCACATGGGGAACAGCAGGTGTCCACTGAAGGTGCTGTGGTGATTGTAGTTGTCAAACACTTGACTTGTAGCCGCCAAACGCACAAACACCTTGTCTCCCGCCTCCAGCAGCAGGCTGGCGCCGTTAGAAGAACTCATGAACCCGTCCGACTGGGACTCGTGTGCCGCAAAAATGTTCTGTGAGTTCTTGACCAGCCAAGCTGCTGTACTGCGGCCGGTATGTCCATTGATATGAAACTCAAAGTGGTACGCTCCTCTCACCGGGGCAGTGAACGCACCTGGAGGACGCACAGGACAGATGTTCAACATCAGGTAGAAACAAGCTGTAATGTTACCCTACAGGACAGATGTTCAGCATCAGGGAGAAACAAGCTGTAATGTTACCCTACAGGACAGATGTTCATCATCAGGGAGAAACAAGCTGTAATGTTACCCTACAGGACAGATGTTCATCATCAGGTAGAAACAAGCTGTAATGTTACCCTACAGGACAGATGTTCAGCATCAGGGAGAAACAAGCTGTAATGTTACCCTACAGGACAGATGTTCAGCATCAGGGAGAAACAAGCTGTAATGTTACCCTACAGGACAGATGTTCATCAGGTAGAAACAAGCTGTAATGTTACCCTACAGGAAAGATGTTCATCATCAGGGAGAAACAAGCTGTAATGTTACCCTACAGGACAGATGTTCATCATCAGGGAGAAACAAGCTGTAATGTCACCCTACAGGACAGATGTTCATCATCAGGTAGAAACAAGCTGTAATGTTACCCTACAGGACAGATGTTCATCACCAGGGAGAAACAAGCTGTAATGTTACCCTACAGGACAGATGTTCATCATCAGGTAGAAACAAGCTGTAATGTTACTCTACAGGACAGATGTTCATCATCAGGGAGAAACAAGCTGTAATGTTACCCTACAGGACAGATGTTCATCATCAGGTAGAAACAAGCTGTAATGTTACCCTACAGGACAGATGTTCATCATCAGGTAGAAACAAGCTGTAATGTTACCCTACAGGACAGATGTTCAGCATCAGGGAGAAACAAGCTGTAATGTTACCCTACAGGACAGATGTTCATCATCAGGTAGAAACAAGCTGTAATGTTACCCTACAGGACAGATGTTCAGCATCAGGGAGAAACAAGCTGTAATGTTACCCTACAGGAAAGATGTTCATCATCAGGGAGAAACAAGCTGTAATGTTACCCTACAGGACAGATGTTCATCATCAGGTAGAAACAAGCTGTAATGTTACCCTACAGGACAGATGTTCAGCATCAGGGAGAAACAAGCTGTAATGTTACCCTACAGGACAGATGTTCAGCATCAGGGAGAAACAAGCTGTAATGTTACCCTACAGGACAGATGTTCATCAGGTAGAAACAAGCTGTAATGTTACCCTACAGGAAAGATGTTCATCATCAGGAGAAACAAGCTGTAATGTTACCCTACAGGACAGATGTTCATCATCAGGGAGAAACAAGCTGTAATGTCACCCTACAGGACAGATGTTCATCATCAGGTAGAAACAAGCTGTAATGTTACCCTACAGGACAGATGTTCATCATCAGGGAGAAACAAGCTGTAATGTTACCCTACAGGACAGATGTTCATCATCAGGTAGAAACAAGCTGTAATGTTACTCTACAGGACAGATGTTCATCATCAGGGAGAAACAAGCTGTAATGTTACCCTACAGGACAGATGTTCATCATCAGGTAGAAACAAGCTGTAATGTTACCCTACAGGACAGATGTTCATCATCAGGTAGAAACAAGCTGTAATGTTACCCTACAGGACAGATGTTCAGCATCAGGGAGAAACAAGCTGTAATGTTACCCTACAGGACAGATGTTCATCATCAGGTAGAAACAAGCTGTAATGTTACCCTACAGGACAGATGTTCAGCATCAGGGAGAAACAAGCGTAATGTTACCCTACAGGACACATGTTCATCATCAGGGAGAAACAAGCTGTAATGTTACCCTACAGGACAGATGTTCAGCATCAGGGAGAAACAAGCCGTAATGGTACCCTACAGGACAGATGTTCAGCATCAGGGAGAAACAAGCCGTAATGTTACCCTACAGGACAGATGTTCAGCATCAGGGAGAAACAAGCCGTAATGTTACCCTACAGGACAGATGTTCATCATCAGGGAGAAACAAGCTGTAATGTTACCCTACAGGACAGATGTTCAGCATCAGGGAGAAACAAGCCGTAATGGTACCCTACAGGACAGATGTTCAGCATCAGGGAGAAACAAGCCGTAATGTTACCCTACAGGACAGATGTTCATCATCAGGTAGAAACAAGCTGTAATGTTGCCATACAGGACAGATGTTCATCATCAGGGAGAAACAAGCTGTAATGTTACCCTACAGGACAGATGTTCATCATCAGGGAGAAACAAGCTGTAATGTTACCCTACAGGACAGATGTTCAGCATCAGGGAGAAAAAGCCGTAATGTTACCCTACAGGACAGATGTTCATCATCAGGGAGAAACAAGCTGTAATGTTACCCTACAGGACAGATGTTCATCATCAGGTAGAAACAAGCTGTAATGTTACCCTACAGGACAGATGTTCATCATCAGGGAGAAACAAGCTGTAATGTTACCCTACAGGACAGATGTTCATCATCAGGGAGAAACAAGCTGTAATGTTACCCTACAGAACAGATGTTCAGCATCAGGGAGAAACAAGCTGTAATGTTACCCTACAGGACAGATGTTCAGCATCAGGGAGAAACAAGCCGTAATGTGACCCTGTAACCCTAAATAGAAATACACATATTTTACAAATTCAGTGTTTATGCTTGTTTTTCATATAGCTACATGATCCATACAGACATATCAAAAATGCTAATTATTGGTATTCTGCCAATATGTTGATATCAGTGCCTCCCTAAAATGTGTTGTTAGTGAATCAGTTAGTTTGTTGTTAGAATATCAGAGCTACCTGTGGTTGGGTTGATATAAAATGTAATAATAGAATATCAGAGCTACCTGTGGAGGGGTTGAAGGCGTTTCCGATGTTGGTGGGGACGTATCTGTAGATCAGGGGAGTGTCCAAGGTAACGGGTCCAAAAAATAGTTCACCTTCAACTGTTAGAGAGGCTGAGAATGCAACTGGTAGGACTGAGAGAGAGACACAGAGAGAGAGAGGGAGATTTTGATTTTTCAATGAACTGTATTCTATCAATGTTCTATCTCGTTTTTTTTACAAAATAATATCTTTTTAACAGGCCAATAAATAACGTAAATACATATACACTTAAATACATGACATCACCTCCTCATAAAAGATGAGTTAGTCTCCTTCAACAGAGCACAGCACATCCCCATGGGCCCAGATCACATCCTTCATTTCTTTATAATAACTAGAAAATGCATTTCCTGTAAAAAAATGCGTGGGAATGCAGAATAGCTGAATTGCTAAAGCCTACCTGGCTTCAATCAGTAAAAGTTGTACAAAAAATTGAAACGCTAAAGCTAAACTGGAGAAATAGCTTTAATCAGTAAAAGTTGTAGAAAAACTTGAAATGCTAAAGCTAAACTGTAGAAAAAGTTTAAATCAGTAAGAAGATGTTGAAGTAGTGAGAAGAGTGGAAAAAAGTAGGATTGGTTTCTAAGAAGTTTAATAACACCACTAATATAAAAAAGTGATTAAAAAAAATGAAATGCTAAAGCTAAACTGGATAAATTGCTAAATCAGTAAGAAGATGTTGACGTACTGGGAAGAGTTTTAACACTAGGTGATGAGACACCAGTGTGGGATTTGAACCCGGGTCTCTGGCACGTGACATAACCACTGTGCTACCACTGTAATATCTTGTTAAAGAACTATACATGGTAACATATAATATGTTATGTGTGTGTGTGTGTGTGTGTCTGTGTGTGTGTGTGTTTCTGTGTGTGTGTGTGTGTGTGTCTCTGTTTGTGGGCGTGTGTGTTGTGTGTGTGTGTGTGTGTGTGTATGTGTCTGTGTGTGTGTGTGTGTGTTTCTGTGTGTGTGTGTGTGTGTGTGTGTCTCTGTTTGTGGGCGTGTGTGTGTGTGTGTGTGTGTGTGTGTGTGTATGTGTCTGTGTGTGTGTGTGTGTTTCTGTGTGTGTGTGTGTGTGTGTGTGTGTGTGTCTCTGTTTGTGGGCGTGTGTGTTTCTGTGTGTGTGTGTGTGTGTGTTTCTGTGTGTGTGTGTGTGTGTGTGTGTGTGTGTCTCTGTGTGTGGGCATGTGTGATTTATAAAAGGTCTTCGCTCTGCATTTTGCTCAGAAATGTGGACGATGTTTAACATGGCCGTGAATGGAGAGAGAGCCTGAAATCTGGTCATTTGAAAGCTCGCTGAGAAACAAGTATAATTCCTATCACATAAATGAGCACATTGACAAAAACTAGACAAGAATACCTACGTTTTGATGTATAAATTGTCCATGACAACTTAGAAGTGTTGGCGTGGGAGCAAGTTATAGAGAACGGAGAAAGATCATTTTTTCGAAGCGCTTCACTCTGATGACTCCTCACTCTAGCTCACGCAATACACACTCATTATAAATGCAGAAAAATCATAAAATGTGCACTCTACTTAAACAGCTTTTTCACAAAAACTGTAAAATATATCAATCTGAAAAGCCCAAGCCGGATAGCTGAATAGTTTGTGAACGTTGTAAAGTTTGAACCACGTCTATAGATAAAACTATGAAGGCGCTGAACATTTTGGGAGCAGAAGAAGATTTGAAGGATTTGAAGCTTGCTCTTATTGACTTTAATGTTTAAAAAAATTGTTTAAAAGCTTAATATTTGAAAAAGTATAAATAGTAGAAAAAAGTAAAAGAAGTCCCATCATCTGCTTAAAAACTGAAGACTGTAAAAGTTGAACGGTATAAATAGGTAAAAGTATGCAGAAGTTAGAGAGAGCCAAAAAACGTCCGGAATAATAAAATTAAGTAAGAAAAATAACAGAATACAGAATAACAATAGTATTAAAACCAATCCTGATTCTGGCTCTTGCCATCTGAGTGAACAGCAGACTCCCATTAAGAACATTAATACGTCCACCTTCCTCTTCCTGCTCACATACACTGCCAAAGGTAACTCTAACCTTAACATGTCTTCCTATGGAGGCCCTTAAGGACAAATGTTGGTTTTGTCAGTGTCACCGTCCACATTGTGTGGAAAGAAGACTTTTATTTTGGTAAACTTTGTCTATTTGTGAGTAGATTTCTTCTAAACTCACCAGACATTGAAAGTGTTTGGGTACCATTGTTTTATATTGTAGAAATGAAATGTCTGTCTATAAATCTCTCAGCAGAAGGAAAATGACCAGAGATCAATACCTGGCTTTTGTTGCTTCAGCTTGTCCACTTCAGCCCACAGCTGGGCTCGGTCTGCAGGATCAGAGACAGTTTCTTGTCAGCTTCATTTTTCTGCACCATCAGTTCATTGAGACATCGCTGTAGAGCTGCATGGATCAGCTGTCATTTACAATGAGGAAAATCAGCATTTAACACGCTGCTATTTTGCAAGTTCTCCCACTTAGAAATTAAGGAGGGTCTGATGTCCTCGTAGGTGCATGTCCACTGGGAGAGACATGTCCACTGTGAGAGACATCATCTAAAAAAACATCCAGAAATCACAATGTATGATTTTTTAACTATTTATTTGTATGATACAGCTGTAAATAAGTTTGAACACCTGTCTATCAGCTAGAATTCTGTCCCTCAAAGACCTGTTAGTCTGTCTTCATAATGTCCCTCAAAGACCTGTTAGTCTGTCTTCCTAATGTCCCTCAAAGACCTGTTAGTCTGTCTTCATAATGTCCCCCCCCACTCCATTTATTATCCTAAATTAGATGCACCTGTTTGAGGTCATTAGCTGCATAAAGACACCTGTCCCCCCCATACAATTTCAGTTTCAGACTCCTCCTTGATTTATAAGTGGAAAAACTTAGTGGAAAAAATAGCAAGGTGTTCAAATACTTGATTACCTCACTGTCATCAATTTAATCTCAAACTATTTTGATAATCGATGAGTCATTTTTTATGTAAAATGGATAAAACTTGTGTGATATTAGTTTGTAAAATATGAATATTTTCTAGTTTTTTCACTCCTCTGGGATAAGAAACTAAATTTCTTTGCGTTGTGGACAAAACAAGACATTTGATGACGTTATCTTGGACTTTTTGGGAAATCTCTGATTAACATTTTAGAGACAGAACAACTCATCCATTCTTCTAGAAGATATTCTACATATTAATCTACAATCTCATCCAGTCATCTAGAAGATATTCTACATATTAATCTACAATCTCATCCATTCATCTAGAAGATATTCTTCATATTAATCTACAATCTCATCCATTCATCTAGAAGATATTCTACATATTAATCTACAATCTCATACATTCATCTAGAAGATATTCTCCATATTAATCTATAATCTCATCCATTCATCTAGAAGATATTCTACATATTAATCTACAATGAACATCATCCGTATTCTCAGACTTATTTGATCCATTACATAGTAAATCCATATTTCTCTCCTTCTGGATATTTCTGCCCTGCTGGGACCTGATGTGAAGAGGTCCTGAGTCTACCTGTAGCAATGTTGGCCTTCAGCTGGACCAGCGAGGCGGTCAGGTCTCTCAGAGCAGCGTAGATGTCTGGAGGAGAAGTCAGTCTGCATTGAGTAATGTCCTGTGCGGAGACGGAGCCGAGCAGCAGCAACAGCATAAAACTCCCAGAGATCTTCATCTTGTTGTGTTATGGCGTATCCCGTCAGGATGCAGCTTCATATCATCTGGTTATGGTGGAGGTCCTTTTATACAGTCAGGCTATTGGATTCCAGTAAATGAGGGGGGGGGGGGCAGTTTGGTCAGAGGGGCTGATGACCTTAGGGGGTAAAGTCTGTAAATGGATTTTGGTCTGAAGGTAAACAGTGGGTCAGTTAGTGTAAGAGACTGAGTAAAGGTTCATCCTTTCTGTCTATAAAACTCATGAATAACAGAGAGGGACCGTTGTTTTCCTCAGAATATACTCAGGACTTTTGATTTCATGCTATGCTGTTTTAATAAAACATAACTATAATAAAATGTTTCCCTTCGGCAATAATCATCAGAAACGAGACTACCTCATATTTACAGATTAAGTACAACTTAACCAAGAACCGGACATAGAATAGAATAGAATAGAATAGAATAGAATAGAGTAGAATAAATAGAATAGAATAGAGTAGAATAGAATACAATAGAATAGAATAGAATGCCTTTATTGTCATTATACACAAGTACACGGTACTTGTGCAACGAGATTAAAGCAATCCCTTTACAGCGTTGACACAAAAAATATAAGAATATAACAGTATAAAATATCTAAAATATAAAGTCAAAGATATAAAGTGTGGGTAGTGCAGAGAAAAAATGAGAAAAAAAGAGGGGCGCACAGTCCTGAGCCCGGAGAGCAAATAAAACTGTATGCAGATATAAATCAGCTGGAATACACGTTGTGTAAACATAGATAAGTGTTAACACTCAATAAATAATATTGCACAGTGATTAAATGAAATGATTAAGTACTAATATTAAATAAATAAATATTGCACAGTAATGGAAAGGTTAATGTATTAAATATTGCACTGTATGAAATGAAATTGCATGGTGTGTTATCAAATTAATAGCAACCACAACAATTTGTATATGGCGGAATCATAATTTGTTATAAAGGAACATATGATAACCTGCCTGGGACAATGTTGTACGTCAGTTCCACACCCACACACACATACACACACACACACACAGACACACACAAACATACACACACCCACACACACATATACACACACACACACACACACACACACACACACACACATACACACAGAATATCAGAGCTACCTGTGTTTGGGTTGTAGATCTTTCCAATGTTGGTGGGGACGTGTCTGAAGACCAAGGTAGTGGACGTGAGAAATGGTCCAATATTTTTTGGGTTACCTCCAGCAACCAGAGATGCTGAGAACGCAACCTGTGAGGCTGAGACAGAGAGAGAGAGAGACAGAGAGAAAGACAGACAGAGAGAGAGAAAGACAGACAGATAGAGAGACAGAGAGACAGAGAGACAGACAGAGAGAGACAGAGAGAGACAGATAGAGTTGGCCACTTTGAAACACTCCATGAAGTATTACCAAGCAACCCAGACCCAAATCAAAACCAAATTATAACAAAACTGAATGAACTAGAATCAGCTGTAGAAGCCAACCAGAATCCTCTCGCCCCCCCATTAATGAACAGGAACTAAGAGACAAACTCAGGGCCCTAAAACTGGACTGGACTGTTTTAATTTTACACAGCATGCTAACGGCCCCACTCATGCTGAAGGTCTTACACTGGACCTGGTTTGCTCTACAGGTAGAACTCCCACCCAGCTACAAACTCTTGACCTGGCCCTTTCTGACCACCTTGCTGTCACCTTCTCTGTTTCTGCGCACACACGCAGGAAATGTGTTAAAAGGACCATTGCATATCGTAAAATCAAACAAGTGGGAACATCAAAACTGTCCGGTACCCTTGCAGGCCATCTTACCAGCGATCCCCAGAACTGCACAGTTGATGACTCGGTTAATCACTACAACCTAGCCCTGTCACATAGCTTGGACTCTGTAGCCCCCCTCATCACTCGATCTGTCTCATTCTCCTGGCCCGCTCCCTGGTTTACTGCTGAACTCCGCCGCATGATGGCCACTGGGCGGAGGCTGGAGAGATACTATAAAAAATCTGGCCTCCCTGTCCACCAGGAAGCCTACAACGACCATGTAAAGAGCTACAAAAATGCTCTGTCCTATGCAAAAAACTAACTACTACTCGACACTCATTGGCAACCAACAACATCAACCTAAACAGCTTTTTTCCACTATCAAGCGCCTACTTTGTCCACCTGACCCTCCTCAACCATCTGACGCTGCTGGCCTATGCTCCAGGTTCCTGGAACATTTCCAGAAAAAGGTTGAAACCATCCACCAGCAATTGCAACTGTCCAGCTCCCCCCACCCAACTACACCGGTGCTGGACATAAACTCTTCAACTGTCTCCACATCGCAGGACTGCCTCTCCTCTTTCTCCCTGCTTAATACAGCTCAAGTTCTTGAGCTAGTATCAAAAGCTAAGGCCTCGACCAGTAAACAGGATCCAATGCCGACTGCCTTGGTCAAGGCGTGTCTTCCAACTCTATGTCCCACACTGGTCAACATCATCAACACCTCGCTGTCTTATGGGGTGGTTCAATCCTATCTCATCAACAGGCAACAATACATCACCCTTAAGGGCACCCGCTCTGACTTGGCGCCAGTCTCACATGGAGTGCCTCAAGGATCGCTGCTTGGCCCGCTACTATTCAATATCTACATGCTACCCCTTGGGATGATAATCCGGAATCATGGACTCCTCTTCCGCTGCTACGCAGATGATACCCAGCTCTACATCAGCACTAAGCCATCTACTCCCCTTCCACCAGTGCCACTCATCAACTGCCTGAAGGTCATCAAGAACCGGATGGACAGTAACCTCCTCAAACTCAATAACGACAAAACACAACTCATGGTGTTTGCCCCACAGTCACTTCTCAAAAAGGGTGGTGACATCACATTGGATGTGGATGGCTGCTCAATCTCTGCATCCGCTCAAGTACGCAATCTGGGCGTCATCATGGACTCCACCCTTTCCTTCCGACAGCACATCAAAAACACTACTAAAACTGCCTATTACCATCTTAAGAACATCTCCAGACTCCGACAGTGGCTTTCCAATTCTGTAGCTGAGACCCTCATCCACTCCTTCATCACCTCCTGACTCGACTACTACAACGGCATCCTTGAACCTAGAAAGTCTACTGACAGACTTCAGTATGTCCAGAACTCTGCGGCTAGGATGCTCACCCACACAAAACTTGGACTTCACATCACTCCCATCCTGAAGAAGCTCCACTGGCTGCAAATTAAGTCCCGGATAAAATATAAAATTCTCCTACTGACATACAAATCTCTCCATGGACTTGCACCTCAGTACCTAACGGATCTGCTCCACCCATACACTCAGTCACGGTCCCTGCGGTCCTCTGACAAGGACCTGCTTGCTGTCCCTAATTCCAGGCTCCGGACATTTGGTGTTAAGTGTCCTTGGGTTTGTTAAAGGCGCTATATAAGTCAAAGTTATTATTATTATTTTGATTATAAAACCCCCAAAGGCCAGTGGGCTCGATGGCATCATGGACGAGATGCTGAAATACACAAACCCTCAATTCCACCTGGCCGTCCTAAAACTCTTTAATTTGATTCTGAGTGAAGGTTACTTCCCTGAGACCTGGAACCACGGTCTCATCACACCACTACACAAGTCTGGAACCTGGAACCACGGTCTCATCACACCAACACACAAGTCTGGAACCTGGAACCACAGTCTCATCACACCAGTACACAAGTCTGGAACCTGGAACCACGGTCTCATCACACCAATACACAAGTCTGGAACCTGGAACCACGGTCTCATCACACCAATACACAAGTCTGGAACCTGGAACCACGGTCTCATCACACCAACACACAAGTCTGGAACCTGGAACCACGGTCTCATCACACCAATACACAAGTCTGGAACCTGGAACCACGGTCTCATCACACCGATACACAAGTCTGGAACCTGGAACCACGGTCTCATCACACCAACACACAAGTCTAGAACCTGGAACCACGGTCTCATCACACGATACACAAGTCTGGAACCTGGAACCACGGTCTCATCACACCGATACACAAGTCTGGAACCTGGAACCACGGTCTCATCACACCAATACACAAGTCTGGAACCTGGAACCACGGTCTCATCACACCTATATACAAGTCTGGAACCTGGAACCACGGTCTCATCACACCAACACACAAGTCTGGAGATACATCTGACCCTAATAATCACCGAGGCATCTGTGTGAACAGTAATCTGGGGAAGCTCTTCATCATCATCATCATCACCTCCAGACTCACAACCTTCCTCACCAAACACAACGTCTGGAGTTAAAGTTAAATTGGATTTGTACCAAAACACCGCACTTTAGATCATATTTACCCCCTCCACACCCTGATAGACCAACACGTTCACCACAACAACAACAACATCTACGCATGGTTCAGAGATTTCAAAAAGGCTTTCGACTCTATTTGGCACAGCGGTCTATTCTACAAAGTTATTAATCTGGTGTAGGGGGAAAACATATGACATCATTAAATCAGTGTACACTAACAATAAGTTCAGTATTAAAATTGACAACAAAAGAAAAACAACAAAAGAACAACATTCTTCAGTCAGAAGCAGGGTGTGAGACAGGAATGCTGTCTGAGTCCTCTATTCATCATCTATATTAACCAACTGGTCTCTATGCTGTCTGAGTCCTCTATTCATCATCTATATTAACCAACTGGTCTCTATGCTGTCTGAGTCCTCTATTCATCATCTATATTAACCAACTGGTCTCTATGCTGTCTGAGTCCTCTATTCATCATCTATATTAACCAACTGGTCTCTATGCTGTCTGAGTCCTCTATTCATCATCTATATTAACCAACTGGTCTCTATGCTGTCTGAGTCCTCTATTCATCATCTATATTAACCAACTGGTCTCTATGCTGTCTGAGTCCTCTATTCATCATCTATATTAACCAACTGGTCTCTATGCTGTCTGAGTCCTCTATTCATCATCTATATTAACCAACTGGTCTCTATGCTGTCTGAGTCCTCTATTCATCATCTATATTAACCAACTGGTCTCTATGCTGTCTGAGTCCTCTATTCATCATCTATATTAACCAACTGGTCTCTATGCTGTCTGAGTCCTCTATTCATCATCTACAGTGAGTATAATCAGTATTTAACACGCTGCTATTTAACAAGTTCTCCCACTTAGAAATCATGGAGGGTCTGATGTCCTTGTAGGACCATGTCCACTGTGAGAGACATGTCCACTGTGAGAGACATAATCTAAAAAAAAATCCAGAAATCACAACGTATGCTTTTTTAACTATTTATTTGTATGCTACAGCTGTAAATAAGTATAGTAAGTAACACCTGAGAAAATCAATGTTAATATTTGGTACAATAGTCTTTGTTTGCAGTTACAGCCCGGGCACTAAGGAAAGGAGCAGCAGAACCTGTTGATATCAAATCTGCAGCATCGGACAAGTACAGAATCTGAATGTGGAACCTGTATCCTAGTCCAAATTGACAAATTTGATAAGATGTTGATGTGTGAAAAAGTTTTAAATTTCAATGTGTAACATATAGTTTAAGTTTTGAAAACGTAGTACTTGGTAAAAATATGTATGAAGATGCAGTGCTTACGGGAGGATATCACGCGCGGGATATTTCTCCATAAAGTGAGCATGAAGGGCACCGCTAAATTGGAAGATTAGTGGCGGGAAGAGAAGTAGTTAATAAACCAGACGAAAGGAAAAGTATTTCAAAGAGGAAATACATGAAGGTGTAGCCTCCAAAGAGACGTGAACGTAGTTTCTAAATTTGGATATAGAAATGAACGTAGTCTGTGCATGAATCAGATGAAGGGTAGTGTATTTAAAAAGAAATACATGAAGGTGTAGGATCCGGAGGGTGAACGTAGTTTCTAAATTGGGCCCTAGATATGAAGGTAGTCTGGTGAATCAGATGAAGGGGGGTGTCTCTCAAACCGGGGAGACATGAAGGCGTGGCGTTAGGGAAACCTGAACGTAGTTTCTACTTTGGATAATAGAAATGAAAGTAGCCTGAAAAATGAATAACACTTATTTTTAAAAAGAGAATGGTATGGCGGAGGCTAAGACGCAGGAGGAGGGTCGGTTGAAATCAGGACCGTAACCGTGGTAACGTTGAAACACTCCAAAAGACCAGGATGTGGACATAAAACAAGCACAGGACATTTTAGATCCTGTAGTACAAAAAGACCCAACAAATACTGAGAAGCCGTGGATGCATAAATTACAGGATGATATGACTAGATTAGAGGACGACGCCTGAACCGTGGGTCTCATATTACGAGACAAATTGAGAAATAAAATACTGAAGGTAGAAGGTAACATGCTGTTCTCCACGGTCTTCTAATGCTCATGCAGGGAGCAGCACACCCCATAAGGGACACTCTGACACAAGATAAGGAGGACAGGGGACACTCTGACACAAGATAAGGAAGACAGGGGACACTCTGACACAAGATAAGGAAGACAGGGCTGATAAAACTCAGGGACAGAAAAACGATCGGTCATTTCCAGAAAATCCAGACATAAGACCACCACCATATTCTCCGGCTGGCGCACGTGGAATTTAACCAGCAGGAAACATACGTGAAGGGTTAAACCACCGTGTTAATAGATGGTTCAGAGGGAGATGAGAAATGTGCGCCCCAGAGCCCCCCCGCCCCAGAGCCCCGTGTCCCCTGCTGGGACAACAGGGGACACAGGCAACCTTGTCAACCTCAGGCAGAACCACAGGCTGGTCTCCACCCTGACCCGGTTCATCATGTCCCCTGTCATGTTCAGCTCTTTTCAGGGTTTTTTCCGGGCAGGCTCTGACTAAATGTCCCTCCCCTCCACAGCCAAAGCACTTAACTGTCCCCGAATTTACAACATAATCAAAACCATCAACCTTGACCCTGAATACCAGATTCAGCTCCTCATCCTTGTTATTCAGGATCATCAGCACTTGTCTCCTGTGAGACACAACATGTCTCAGCAGAGGAGACCTGCAGCCTGACGGCAGCATCCTGAACGGGGACAATGTCTTTCCGTACCGGCCCAGTTCCCTCTGCAGGACGTGGTCCCGGATGAACGGCGGGATGTTGGAGACGGTGACTCTAGTAGCCGGTGTGGTTAACGGAGTCACCGAGACCAGCGCGTCATTAATAACCAGACCCGACTCCACCACAGCGTTAGCTTTGTCCACGCTGTCCACAAACACCACGACCGCTCCGTTCATCCGGGCGGCCGACCTGATGCTGCCGTGGCCGACTACTAAAATGTTAGTAACCACTCACAAAAACCAGGTCTCCATTCACTCTCAGCACACCACTCACTCCATGCTTCCACTCAGAGAGAGAGACAGACAAAGGACAGACTCAGTGAGACAACCTGGCCATCGAGACCGGCCGCTACAGACACCAATGGCTCCCCAAAGAGGAGCGCTTCTGCCAGCAAGACCAAGACCAACACAGTCGAGACGGAGCTGCACTTCCTGACAGAATGAGAGAGAGAGAGAGAGAGAGAGAGAGAGAGACAGAGAGAGAGAGAGAGAGACAGAGAGAGAGAGAGAGAGAGAGAGAGGGAGGGAGAGAGAGAGGAGAGAGAGAGAGAGAGAGAGACAGAGAGAGAGAGAGAGAGAGAGAGACAGAGAGAGAGAGAGAGAGAGAGAGGAGAGGAGAGAGAGACAGAGAGAGAGAGAGAGAGAGAGAGAGAGAGAGAGAGAGAGAGAAGAGAGAGAGAGAGAGAGAGGAGAGAGAGAGAGAGAGAGAGAGAGAGAGAGAGGGAGAGAGGAGAGAGAGAGAGAGAGAGAGAGAGAGAGAGAGAGAGAGAGAGAGAGAGAGAGAGAGAGAGAGAGAGAGAGAGAGAGAGAGAGAGAGAGGAGAGAGAGAGAGAGAGAGAGAGAGGAGAGAGAGAGAGAGAGAGAGAGAGGAGAGAGAGAGAGAGAGAGAGAGAGAGAGAGAGAGAGAGAGAGAGAGAGGAAAGCACCCATCTACAGCCGGTCCAAACTCAATATTTTCCTAAATTCAGACACAATAACCCGACAGCTGCTCTGGTGCAATTACACAGAATTATCTGTTTTTATTATTCAGGTTTTATTGACTTTGTAACCAATGATTGACAGGGGGGGGGGGGGGGGGGTCATTGATACTTGTGTAATGTAATGTAGTGTAGGGGGGTTGTGTGTTGTGTGTGAGTGTAAGTCTGTGTGTTATTGATGTTTACAGCAGCCTTGTGTAGCACTGATGCCCAACACACATGTCCCTCAGGGGACAACAAAGTTGATCTTGATATTGATCTTGATATTAATCTTGATATTGATCTTGATTTGACCAAATAACCGACATCCCCTAGATCAGGGGTGTCAAAGTCAAATGGACGGAGGGCCAAATAAAAAGTTTAGCTACAAGCCGAGGGCCGGACTGTTCGAATGTTCATTGAAAATTTTTAAATGACGCATATAGTCTAGTGAACCTAATTGAACCTACTGAAAACCTAACAAATATATTCCAGTATGATCAGATAAATAAAGCAATATTTTCTTATGGCTCTGTCAGTAATCTTTAATTTTCAACAGACACAAAAGACAAATTTCCTTTATATAAAAATCCCCATAACATGAACATTAAATGAAAGAAACCGGTATTCAAGGCACCATCAGTCGGTGCTCTCATCCACAGCCAAGGAATATGCAATGAAATCTTTTCCCTTTTTCACAAGCTGCTCTTTTAGATTGATGGACAACTGGTCTACTCTCTCAGCAATGGTGTTTCTGCTCAGACTCACATTTAAAAAGAGTTGCCTTTTTTCTGGGCAAACTTCGTCACAAACTTTAATCATGCAGTTTTTGATGAAATCCCCCTCCGTAAATGGCCGGGCTGATTTAGCGATCTCTTCTGCCAAAATAAAACTGGCCTTGACAGCAGCCTGGCCTTGTGATTTGGCTTTTTTGAACAGAGCCTGTCGAGATTTGAGGCCTCGTTTTAATTCCTCTGCCTTTTGTAGCCTTTGTCCCATGTCCATATTCTTGTTTTTGTCCGCGTGTTTCGTTTCATAATGTCGTCTCAGATTATACTCTTTAAGTACCGCCACACTTTCTCCACACAGAAGACACACAGGTTTTCCAGCTACCTCCGTGAACATATACTCCGACTCCCACCTTGTTTGAAACCCCCGGTTCTCAGTGTCCACCTTCCGTTTTGCCATTTTTGATGGGTATCTGAAAGTTAATTTTACTGTGATGCTGACGACTGCTGTGCCAATAAATATTGAAATGAAGCAGCCTACTGCTCGGTGCGTCACCGTTGCATTGTGGGAAATGTAGTATTGGTGTGTGTAAAAGATCTGCGGGCTGCCGGCTTGCTGCGGTCTGCGGGCCGGTTCTAATAATAAATCAAGATCATCCCAGGGGCCGTAAAAAACCTTCTCGCGGGCCGGATGTGTCATGTGTCTTGACTCTGACATATGTGCCCTAGATGGAGATCCTGCTGGGAGACCAGCCAGAGAGCTGCAGTCTAGCAGCACAGTGTGTCTTTACTTGCCCCCCCCCCCCACACACACACACACACACACCTGTAATGTTGTCATGTTGATGCTGATATGATTGTTGATGTAAATATGATCAATAACTCCCTGTTTATGATCTTTAGCATCACTGTATGTCACTGTGGTCATGATGATAAAGCTTCATTACATTGGACGGACAGAGAGAGACAGTTCAACATCAGTCTTCTGCTGGTCCACATCAGTCTTCTGCTGGTCCACATCAGTCTTCTGCTGGTCCACATCAGTCTTCTGCTGGTCCACATCAGTCTTCTGCTGGTCCACAACAGTCTTCTGCTGGTCCACATCAGTCTTCTGCTGGTCCACATCAGTCTTCTGCTGGTCCACATCAGTCTTCTGCTGGTCCACATCAGTCTTCTGCTGGTCCACAACAGTCTTCTGCTGGTCCACATCAGTCTTCTGCTGGTCCCCATCAGTCTTCTGCTGGTCCACATCAGTCAGTCTTCTGCTGGTCCCATCAGTCTTCTGCTGGTCACATCAGTCAGTCTTCTGCTGGTCCACATCAGTCTTCTGCTGGTCACACATCAGTCTTCTGCTGGTCCACATCAGTCTTCTGCTGTCCTTGACTTGCCAAACCAGACAGTGTCTTTGTCAGCTTCATCTGACTGCAGCTTGACTGTTTTGGACCTTTCTTAGAGCTGCATGAATCATAAATAAATCTCAAAGTATTTGATAATTGATCATCGGTCTGGATTTGTTGAATATGGAATATTTTCTAGTCTCTTCTCTCCTCTGTGATAGGAAACTGAATATCTTGAGATGACAAACGAGACATTGAGGACGTCATCTTGGACTTTTTGGGAACTCTGATCAACATTTTAGAGAAGAACAACAGCTTCCTGTTGGTCTGGACGTCTGTTACCTGGAGCTTTAGAAGACTACAGCAGACAGGTGTGTGTGTTTATAGAAGACTACAGCAGAAGTTGGGTGTGTTCATATAGAAGACTACAGCAGACAGGTTGTGTGTTCATATAGAAGACTACAGCGACAGGTGTGTGTGTTCATATAGAAGACTACAGCAGACAGGTGTGTGTTCTATAGAAGACTACAGCAGACAGGTGTGTGTGTTTATATAGAAGACTACAGCAGACAGGTGTGTGTGTACTAACCAATCATACGTCAGCATGAAAAACAAAGACAGGAAGTAGATTATTCTAATGTTGAACTTATTTCCTCTACAGCAGAAAACATTCATATGAATCCATTTTAAAGGAAACTTCTGGATTCTTCTACCTTCACTTCCCCATGTTGGGGTGTCAGGTAGAGCAGTGTGGAGATGTGTGTGTGAGTGTGTGTCGGGGGGGGGGGTTATTATTACTATCATTAACTTAAAACTATTTCCTGAAGATGATCTGTTTCCATCTTGCCTTGAAGACTCGGTTCTCGTGGTCCAGGTTTCTGTTTTTGGGCCAATGGTGAATGAGGTTTACCTGTCGAGACCTGACGAGGTTCTGGTTGCTTGGCAACAAACTTCTTGTTTTTTAGGGAGCGCCCTCTAACGGTGACCAGTGTAACAACAATTAAATGTTACATATTTAAATGTTACATATTTAAATGTTACATATTTAAATGTTACATATTTAAATGTTACACTGTAAAACCTAACAGCCCATCTTAATAAAAGAAGTAATTTAACATAACTTAAACCTCTCAAAAAGTTGTAGTGACTCATTCGCAAACATTTAACTAACTCAAAGATGAATTGTTGAAGTATAACTGAGTTGTTTTGAGTATACTTAATTTGTGGGAAAGTTAAGTATTGGTAATACGATTCCAATAGTTTAATGACTTATTATAATTAAGTCCTGCTTTTTTCAATGTTGATGTTAAAAAAAATCATCATATTGTGGATATTAAACACAGTAAAGCTGAAGTCAAAAGTATAATAAGCTAAAATAAACTGAAATGGCAGTTTTTATGGGGTAATGAACAGTCTGGGAGACACCTGTATAGTATTTAAGGAAAAGGAATACTACAGAAGTATGAAAGAAAAAAACGTGGTGTCCAGAATAAGATAGAACTACAGGATTAAATAGAACATTATTAATATTGAAAAAGCATGTTGATGGAATGTGAATATTACAATAGTCAAGAAACCATAGTGCATGTAATTATGTGTTATCCTAAATACCATCAAGCAAGACAAAGATTGATGTCACAACATGTTATACTGCAAAGAGGATCTGTTAAAATTTGCTTTTGTTTTTATGTTTTCTTTTTTGAAGATAACTAACTATTAAAAAGAATTTAATAAAGTGTATGTTGACCTCTTGATCCACACTCCAGTCCAAATGGTTGCGTTAAGGCACCAAAAAGCTGGTTGCCAAAACATGCAAAAGAAGAAGTTGTCTTTGAACCGTAGACTGTATATTTTAATATTCACGGTAGGTGCTTTGAACGCACCGCGCCAAGGCGCCAGTAAGGTCCAGCAGCGCGCTGAACAGAGAAGACGTGACAGGGTCCCCTGTTTGCACACGGCACTGGAATAACGGCGACGCTCGGACCAACCACCTGCGCTGCTGCTGCTGTGTGTTTCTTGCTGCTGACTTAATTTATTTGCTGCAGGACATCGTTACACCAATTTTCTTCCACGCGAGGTAAGGTTATGTTATTTTATTAATCTTTCTGGTTTGCAACTGTTTGTCATGCTGTTTGAATTGTGACGTTACTAAGTTAGCTAACTTGCGAGTTGTGCAGGAGTGTGCTAGCTAGCTTGCACCAGTTACTGCTTTAGCTAGCTAGCGTTCGTGGGTCAAAAAACTGTTGGTTGGATGTCGCTTTAAACTCGTTCGTCGATTCGACGTTAAGTTGCTAAATAACATAATTTTAATTTGTGAAGTGTTATGTTAACGTTAGCAAAAACTATGTTGGCTCGCTAACTAATATGCCCCTGCCTTTTTTTCTTTTGGGTTAGCAAAAAGTAATACCAGGGCTGCCAACTCTCACGCATTGGCCGTGAGACACACGCATTTGACAGGTTTCACACGCGCAACGCCACACCCCGATTTCTCACGCTGAAGTGTCAGCCAGTTGGTCAAGATGAGTTTATCTATGTTTTACCTGTGAGCCACT
>NW_022603756.1:0-34840 GCF_008692095.1 Etheostoma spectabile | reverse complement strand
AAAATGTTGATAACATGCATGAACAACTCTCATGGTTTAAAGTTAAAAATAGATTGTGTATTGCTAATGTTTTTTTACATAACGTTATAACAAACAAAACACCTTTATTTCAAACAGAAAACTATCCTTTAGTACTGCTCCACATCATTATCCAACGAGGCGTGCAGTAGGAGCGAGTTTTATTTTACCTAAAGTGAAAACTAAATCAATTTAGCGTTCTGTCGGGTACAGAGCGATGTGTGAATGGAACTCTCTCCCAACGACTATCAAACACAACTCTCAGTATGGTTTAAAAAATCACTTAAGACATATTTATTTCAAAGGAATTAAATATGTAATTTAAAATTAGTTTGTTATATAGGGCTTTTGGTATCTTATTTCTTAAATTGATTTATCTATTCGGAGTAGTGTCTTTTATTTATTTCTTGTATTAATGCGTTAACTTTAAGATTTAATTATGGTAGTTTTAAATTATGTTCTGTGTGTGTGTAATGAAATGTCATAAAGAGTATTGTCAAAGAAAGGATTGTAGGACCCCAGGAAGAAAAGAGCTTTAGTTCATGCTGAAGCTAATGTGGGATCCAAATAAAACAAACAAGTTTACTTCAACATTTTTCCCGGGTAGGGTTTCTGTAGAAAAAACATTCAGGGGATGTAGCTCAGTGGTAGGAGCGCATGCTTTGCATGTATGAGGCCCCGGGTTCAATCCCGGCATCTCCAACAAGTGTTCTGTTACAACAGTCTGTAAAAGAGCAGCAAAACTCTTATTCTGAAGACAGAAGTATTAAAAGGCAATCTCCTTGTGTTCATGGAAATTAATGCAAAAATCAGTCTCAATGACCAGATGTGTTGCAAGATTTGCAGTGAACAGTGCATTGTCCTAATGGGGATCAAATAAAACAAAAAAACAAAAGCATTAGCAATTTTGCATCAAGGAAATGTGATCAGTCAGTGACTAGAAGGGCAATTTCAAGTAGTTTGTTTGGCATGTAGTGTTTTATGACAACCCTGCCAGATTAGCTGTCTGATTATTTTGAACAACAGACTACTTTTGACGCAAAACATTTTACCAAAATTGGAAATTGAATTTTGGTTTTAAAAAGGAATGCAGCTTAGAATTTGTCACGGACTTGAAAGGCTAGGGTCAGGTAGATTGTCATGGGTCTTTTCATGGCTCCACTGACAGAGTCAGTTTTCCGATGGCGTTCTTCTCTTATTCAATGATCTTAGGAAAATTAAAAGAAATTTGGAAACATTCAGGGATGTAGCTCAGTGGTAGAGCGCATGCTTTGCATGTTTGAGGACTGGGTTCAATCCCCAGCATCTCCAGCCGTATTCCTTGTCCGTCTGTCAAAAGCTGCAGAAGCTTATTCTGAAAGAGAAAATGAAACAATGCAGCGAGTATTAACAGGCATAAAGTGGATGATAACTTATCAAGTGTCTAAAACTCGGTGCGCTTTACCATGTCCTGCTTTACTCAACAATTGAAAAGGATTAGTGCATATTTGAATAGCAATCAAAAAGTTTATGAACATTGTTCCAATAGGTCTGGCACTAAATTGCAGGTAGTTGTGGCTGAGCGGTTATGGCGATGGACTAATATAGACCATTGAGGTCTCCCCGTGCAGGTTTGAATCCTCCCGACAACGAGAGGTGTTCCTCAAGAGTGGTAGTAAAGACAGCGTTATCTCAGAAGTAGTGGAAGCAACCCATCTCCACTAATGCGTTTCTTATCATTTATTTTCAGTCTGTGTTACAAGATTTGCAGTGAACGTTGTATTGTCCAGCAGAAAGGCAACAGATGTGTTACTTTTTGACTATGATTTATACCATAGCAGTGCAACCATTTTGCCCAGGTTTGATTTCCAGCCACCGCAGTTGCATTTACAGGTTTTGAAGTCATAAACAACATTAACATTATATGTTTTACACAGGTTTCTTCTTTTATTATTGATATTTCAATTTCCTTGCGGGAGTCATCCCAAAGGATTATAATATAAGTCTTAGTCTAGCTCGGAAAAAGTAAAAAAATCTGAAATCTTCAGTGGATGTAGCTCAGTGGTAGAGGCATGCTTTATGTATGGGACCTGCCATCCCAGCAGTATTATGGTAGAGTCTTTAAAAGAGCCGCAAAGATATTACCTCCTGTGGTAATCTGACTGGTTAGGGTTATAGAACGTAGTGGTAGACTAAGACCTCCTGTCACACAAACTAAGCGGTATGATCTCTCTTTTAAAACCTCAGACTATCAGGTAGCACCACAAGCACTTTAAATGTCAGGTTTTCCAGTTTCTATTTTACTGTATTTATGTACTGTAGTGAAGTATATTTATTGTATTATGCTCCAGTTTTTATGGGTATTACACCAGGCATAAGCACTGTAGTTACCATTTTTATAGATGAAATAAACTTTTCACACCATTAAGTTTACTCTTTAGCAGCTGGAGACATTTGTAGCAACAAACACATTGTTAAACATCAACAGACTGGAAACAGTTTTAATGTTGATGCAAAGCATATGAATTAGCAGAGGACGGTTTCGATCCATCGATCTCTGGGTTATGGGCCCAGCATGCTTCCGCTGCGCCACTCTGCTCTGCTAATAACACTGAGGGGCTGAAAAATCTGTGATTGACATTTTGAGGGGACATTTGGGAAGCTGTGGCAACCAAGGTTCCAACATCTTACAGCTTGTAAAGTTAAACATTTGGTAGACCTTGCAACTATCTTTTATGTGAGCTTCCTGATTACTCACACATTGATTATTCACATGTAAGACTTGAGATTGGCTGGTGTTTTAAAAACAGGGCATTGTGAGTACAGATATAAACATCAGTAAGGAGTCTACCAAGTTGCCTCTTATTATTTTAGGTTGGACACCCAGTGCGGCTTACAATGTAAAGAGAGGAGCCTGGTCGGGCTAGAACTCTCCCCTGCTGGATCGGACTGTACTGCACCGCCTAATGAAAATATACACCCTTGACATATGGATACTCCTACTATTAATATATAGGCTTATATTGCAATCTCGTCACCCTACATGTAGGTGTATCTATATTTAAATAAACACAGTAGCAAAGTTTATGCAGTGTCTTTTAATTTTACCTGTGTTTTTTTCTGTGAGGGACAACTCTGTCCGGCTTATTTGTGTGGCATGGAAGATAGCGTTAGCTAACTAGCAGCCAGCCTGCTTCTAAACAAATACTTTTTAATTATCTCAGCACTTTTACCAGTCAAACTCAAACACTGGCGTTGAGCTCCAGGTCCTGCAGCTGCAGACGGACATGGATAGCTCCAGACCCGCTCACCACTAGTGTTGGTGGAATAGCAAGCTAGCGTTAGCAAACTAACCCCGCTTCTAAATAAATACATTTTAATTATCCTAACACTTTAAACACTCAAACTGAAACACTGGCAGTGAGCTCCAGGTCTTGCATCCACGGACAGACCACCATCAGTGGGTATAATGCGTGCCTTTTAAATTATTATTATTTTTTTTAAGCGGGCTGGTTGGTTAGTTTGCTAACTCTAGCTTGCTATTCCACCAACACTGGCGGTGGACTCCAGGGGGATTGTGCCGCTGCTACCGGGTCTGGAGCTTTCCGTGTCCCGAGGTCGGCAGCGGAGCTTTCTAGCGATGTTTCCCTGCTGGCCGAGCCCCACTGACAACGGACCGTTAGCGTCTGCAGGACCTGGAGCGCCAGTGTTTCAGTTTAATTGTTAAAAAGTGTTGAGATAATTAAAAGGTATTTACAGTATTTAGAAGCAGGTTGGATGCTAGTAATCTTATGCTAGCTTTCATACTACATGACTAAGCCGGACAGAATTGTCCCTCATCTGGGGATAGAACCCCCCCCCCATCCTGTTGGCGCAGAGCTCCACAGACTAAGTCCACAGGTACAACTTAGTTTTGCACAAAATGTATCGCAAGAAGTGTTGCAAAAGTCGAGGGTGCAGTCTCGCCGCTGTGGAAAAGTGACTAAAGTGAAAAATAATTAAATAAAGTACGAGTACAGATTTTTTTAAACAAGTTCTCAAATCATATTCTACAAGTGCTCACATTGCATCTATACGCGCTTTCACATTTGCACCTTATTTACTTTCATATCAACATAACAACACGCAAGTAAGCGCTGTGACTAACGTTACTCTTCTGAAGTGATTTTGGAGAGGGAAATTAGGTAGAAATATGCTGGAGGACTAGCATGACATTATTGGATTCATATAATAATCAATCCAGGCTAACGTGAACAACAGTGACTGCATGTTGCTTCCTCTAAATTTAAGGTTGTGGTCAACTAGCGAGGCCAGCTCGTTAGTTTGATAAACTGGCCAGACCTGCACGTCACGTGCAGTAGAAACAAACTCTGTGTATCCAAGAACAGTTAAATCAGTGGAAATGACGTTGGATCAGACGCAGACTTCTATAGTAGATTAGTGTTACGTTTCCAGTGTCGCGGCTCCGAACCAAAACGTTAGTTGGGACAGACGGACCCCTTGTCGGAGAGCCGAATGATTCATGTTGCACCAAACATTTTGAGGGCTTGTCAAAAGCCAGCCCACCAACTGGACTCACTGGTTCCCGCTCCTGCACAACTTGGTAGACTCCTTACTGATTTTGCCTTTACTGTTTATATCTGTACTCACAATGCCCTGTTTTTAAAACACCCGCCAATGAATAATCAATCTCTGAGAAATCAGGAAGCTTACATAAAAGATAGTTGCAAGGTCTACCAAATGTTTAACATTGCAACCTGTAAGCTGTTGGAACTGTGGTTTCCCAAAACCTTCCCTCACAATGTCAATCACAGACTTTCCAGCTCCTGGTTTTTTGACTAGCAGAGCAGAATGCCGCAGTGGAAGCGTGCTGGGCCCATAACCCAGAGGTTGATGGATTAAAACCATCCTCTGCTAACTGGTATGCTTTGTATTGCCATTATGTCTACTTCCAGTCTGTTGATGTTTAACATACCGGTGTATTGGGGCGGGGGCTGGAAAAAGGGAACATACTTCCGACCAAGCATCTTCAGACTATTGGTGTTGACCGACTGGACAAGGTCTCCAGAGTAGCTGAGGAGATGCGAGGGTTTGGTGGTTAGAGACTGTGCAGCCCGGTCCTGGTTCCACCTGCTCAGACCTTCAAGCAGAAACAGCTGAAAGTTTAGGCTGTTGGTCTCTGTTCCTGCTGAAATTAAATTTGTACTTTGTTAACATTTTGCATTCCCTCATTACTGAGAAGAATATTAAAGAATAAATTATAATGTAATGTAATATAAATTATTTATCATTAAATAGTAATGCTGGGTACCATTTCAAGGGATAATTTGGGTTGCACTGGACCAGCAGAGGGTCAGCAGCAGTTGGAGCAGCAGGGTCAGCAGCAGTTGACGGAGCTGGGCCAGCTGCAGCAGCAGGTGTGGCTGTCTGCACATTAGTTTTCTAATACAAATATCAAAGAAATCAACAGCCACAAATATAAGTCAATTTTAACAACATAGATTATGGTTGCATCTTTAGTATATTTCTATCATTTAAGTATCCCAATGAACTTTACCTTCTTAGTGTGAAATCCACACGTGCAGACCTGTGCTCCACCAAAAAGAGACATCTGCCCCCGCTGCTGGAGTGGACACTTCTCTATCTGTAATTAACCAAAATTAAAATGCACCAGTATGTCACATGACATTAATTTATTGTTGATAGTTGTTAAAAAAACATGTACCTTTAGATAGAGCTCATGCCATCTCTTTTGCCCAGGGGCTGGTCTATTCCCAGCATCAGTAGGCCAGACCCCTGTAGCGGCAAGGACAATAGGACAATAATGTCAATAGCTTAAGAATGCAAACTGACTATGTGACAGATGTGTAATCTGTCATGTCCTGCCTTCTGAAGTTCTAGCCAGGAACCATTCCTTGCCTAAAACACTATGAGTCATTCCAGTAAGTGAAAAGGAAACTCACATCTACAAAGATAAATTTGATAGACGTGACTCCCTGATGGTCTAGTGGCTAGGATTCGGCGCTCTCACCGCCGCGGCCCGGGTTCAATTCCTGCTCAGGGAATGGTCAGGACTTGAAAGATAAAGGCGTAACATTTGAAAGAGTAAGTTCTTGGAGTTGACTTACATTTTTCAAATTCTTCCTCTTTAGTTCAACGCTAGAACATCAACACTTTTAAAGAGTACCATTTCCTTTAAATCCGACCCCCGACAACTGATGTATCCTTTTGTCATCGTTGATGGGTCATAAACACTTCATCTGCCTCCATCTTAATAACAATTCTTTTTGTTTTTTCAAACAGTTACTTGTAATGGAAAATTACATTTAACCAATTTTCATATAAATTATTCATAATAAGATCTCCAATGCCTCTCAGAGTATATGACTTCTGTATCTTTCCTCAGTGTCTTCTCCTTGTAGAAGAAAACTGAATTTGTTATGTCTTTGCATTTGTCCTCCTAGGACAAATGGCATAAAGTCTGACAGAAACAGTTGTCTAAAGCTGTGTTTATCATAGCAGGTCCCTGGTCGAGACCATAGCCTATCCAAGAGACTAGATGTTCTTTTTCAGCTAAGATAGAATGACCGGTCAAGACACTTGACACAAGGAGGGCAGATTCAGAAATAAGTAAGAGCTCCAACTGTCTGCCTGAGGTCCACTAGGTTTAAGATTAAACTGTTTTCCAAGCTACGGTTGGTTTTCCTCTGGGGGCACTGCACATAAGGAAATGTATTACTGATTGTATTCGCACAGAACTGTTGTTTTTCAGGACACCCATATTAGGCGACAAAATATGGGTGTCCCAAACCTCTTTTTTTGTTTCTTGTTATGTATCGGCAAGAAATATTATTATATATTCTTTTGGGTTCAGATGTATGCATCTACAGTCCTCCGCTCTACCAACTGAGCTATCGAAGGGAGCTAGCACATTTTCATGCACTTCCCATTCTTGTGAATGTGGAAACACAGGACCCCCTGGAGGGAATTTCTGACTCATCAGGGGCTGTAGCTCAGTGATAGAGTGCACTTTCAGTCTCAATGCCCAGATGTGTTGCAAGATTTGAAGTGAACATTATATAGCATAGCGATGGTGGTATAGTGGTGAGCATAGCTGCCTTTCAAGCAGTTGACCTGGGTTTGATTCCCAGCCAACCCAGTAGCTTTCTTTGAGTTGTGTTATTTTTTTTTTTTTTTTACAAGAAGTCAGCAGAAAGGTTACTTGCCCAACCTGGTTTGATAAAATCTCTTTGAGCTGCATGATTATGGCCAAAATGATAACAACAATTACTTTGATCAATATGGAGATCACGATTAATTATGACAATTATTTGTTGATTTTCTACTCCAAAGTGCTGGAAAGGAAGGTTTCACCAATAGTTTAACCTCAGGTTAACAAGAAACAATCTCAGCAAGGTGATTGATGGATGATTCTAGTTACTTCACCAAGTTCAGCCCAAATGACACAGCAATAAGACATCACATTGGTTGGCTTCTAGCTGTGTAATATATGCAAATGGCAGTGGTGGGATTTGAACCCACGCCTCCAGAGAGACTGGAGCCTAAATCCAGCGCCTTAGACCACTCGGCCACACTACCTGCAAATATCATATCACCACATCGTGACAAACACAGGCACCGTAACTAATGGTATGCTTGTTAATGTTATTGGAAAAAAAACCTTTGCAAGGAAAAAGCCAATACTTTTTTAAAAACTGCCAATATTACTATTAAAAAATGTTATCACACTTTATCATTTTTCTCTGGCATTGATTTTAGAATACTGTTACCAGCAATAAGTAAGTAGGTTTAGGTCTGTGTGAATATGGGCTGAGCATTTACCTGGGCTGAACTTGTGAACATCTTCTTTTGCATATTCACTGTAAAGAGCCATTACTCCTCCAACTGCCAACTATTGTTCCAGAGACAATAGGATATACAGTTTTAGATTACAAGGTAACTGTCCAAGACCAAAGACTACATGGAAATACCACAAGTGATCAAAAAAGTTTGTCAAAATTCGCAGCACAGATATAAAACCACTCTTTAAAATATGTTCATGTACCATTCAAAAACAAAAGTACAATCATGATTTCTATGGTCCCCATAGAAATCTTAACTGATCAGAAAATTAACTGAACACTGAAGGAAGTATACTCCCTGTTAGGGATCTGGGGCTTTAAAACAACACCCTACAGAGTTTGTGGCTTCATGAACAATATTGTATTATCTCATAGGTACTGGAAGCCACCTGCCTCCACCAATGCATTTCTCAATGCCCAGATGTGTTGCAAGATTTGCAGTGAGTGTTGTATTGTGCAGCAGAAAGGCAAAAGATGTGTTACTTTTTGACTAGATTTGTACCATAGCCAAGCTTCAATTTCCAGCCACCGCCACGTTTTGAAACCATATACAACATAAATATTACATACTTTACATACTCTTATTCAATGATCTCAGAAAAAGTTAAAAAAAAAAAGCTAAAAATGATCAGGGGACGTAGCTCAGTGGTAGCGCGCATGCTTTGTATGTGTGAGGCACTGGGTTCAATCCCTGGCATCTCCAACTGGTTTTATTGTCCAGTCTGTGAAAGAGCTGCAAAAGCTCTTATTCTGAAAGGAAAAGCTGAAATAATGAGTAACTTATTAAGTGTCTAAAAACTCTGTGCACTTTATCCATGTCCTGCTTTACTCAGCAACTGAGAAGGATTTGAGCAAAGTTGAATAGCACGATGTTGTGGGTTGTAGTGACCTCCTTGCGTTTATGGTAATTAATGCAAAGATCAGTTTCAATGACCAGATTTGTTGCAAGATTTGCAGTCAACATTACATTGTCCAGTGATGGTGGTTTAGTTGTCAGCGTAGCTACCTTCCAAGCAAATGACCGGTGTTGGATTCCCAGCCAACGGAGTAGCTTTCTTTGAGTGATGTTACTTTTTAACTTTGATTTATACAATAGCAGTTGTGCAAGGTTACTTGCACAACCCAATTTGACAAAATATTAGATCTCTGAAAAAGAAAAAAATTTTGATCTTGGTAATATAATAATAATGGTACAAATAAGGGAGCATATCAATCAATCAAGCTGCCTCCATGAGGATCCACACAGGCAATGCACTACAATTTGCACTTCGCCCATTTTTTTGAGTTTTTGACATACTATACTTTGACTTTTATGAATTTTTTGACAAATTATACTATGAATTTTTATACATTTTTTGTCATACTATACTATGACTTTTATGAATTTTTTGACACATTATACTATGAATTTTTATACATTTTCTGTCATACTATACTATGACTTTTATGAATTTTTTGACATATTATACTATGAATTTTTATTAAATATTTTGTCATACTATACTATGACTTTTATGATTTTTTTGACATATTATACTATGAATTTTTATAAATTTTTTGACATACTATACTATGACTTTTATGAATATTCAACATATAATACTATGACTTTTATGAATATTTTGACATACTAAACTATGACTTTTTATGAATTTTTGTGAATTTTTGAGATACTATACTATAACTTTTTTTTAAAAAGGGGAATTAGCTCAAATGGTAGAGCGCTTGCTTCGCATGCGAGAGGTAGCGGGATCGATGCCCGCATTCTCCAGAGAACTTTAGATTCTTCTTGGTTTACAACAAGAACTATACATCTGGACTTGTTATGACATACTACACTACGACTTTTTAGGAATATTTTGACATACTATACTATGACTTTTTATGAATTTTTTGACAACTATACTATGAATTTTTATAAATATTTCGACATACTACAGTATGACTTTTTATGGTTTTGACAACTATACTATGATTTTTATAAATATTTTGACATACTATACTATGACTTTTTATGACTTTTTTATGAATATTTTGTCATATTATACTATGAATTTTATGATTTTTTTGACATATACTATTAATTTGTTTGAGTTTTTGACATACTATACTTTGACTTTTATGAATTTTTTGACAAATTATACTATGAATTTTTATACATTTTTTGTCATACAATACTATGACATTTAGGAATTTTTTGACACATTATACTATGATTTTTTAAAAATATTTTGTCATACTATACTATGACTTTTATGATTTTTTTGACATATTATACTATGAATTTTTATAAGTTTTTGACATACTATACTATGACTTTTATGAATTTTCAACATATAATACTATGACTTTTATGAATATTTCGACATACTAAACTATGAATTTTTATGAATTTTTGGACATACTATACTATGAATTTTTGTGAATTTTTGAGATACTATACTATAACTTTTTTTTTAAAAAGGGGAATTAGCTCAAATGGTAGAGCGCTTGCTTTGCATGCGAGAGGTAGCGGGATCAATGCCCGTATTCTCCAGAGGACTTTAGATTCTTCTTGGTTTACAACAAGAACTATAAATTTGGACTTGTTACGACATACTACACTACGACTTTTTAGGAATATTTTGACATACTATACTATGACTTTTTATGAATTTTTTGACAACTATACTATGAATTTTTATAAATATTTCGACATACTACAGTATGACTTTTTATGTTTTTGACAACTATACTATGAATTTTTATAAATATTTTGACATACTACAGTATGACTTTTTATGTTTTTGACATACTATGACTTTTAACGACTTTTTAAGAATTTTTTGACATTGTATGACTTTTTATGACTTTTTATGAATTTTTGACATAGTATACTATGAGTTTTATGATTTTTTTGACATACTATACTACGACTTAAGAATTTCTCAACATACTATACTATGACTTTTTCAATTTACTATACTATGACTTTTTATACATTTTTCATCATACTATACTATGACTTTATGAAGATTTTGACATACTAAACTATGACTTTTTAGGGATTTTGACATACTATACTATGACTTTTACGAATTTTCAACATATTATACTATGACTTTTATGATTTTTTTGACATACTTAATTATGACTTTTATGAATTTTTATGTTTTTTATACATACAATCCTATGAATTTTTTGACATACTATACTATGACTTTTCATGATTTTTTTTGTCATTCTAAACTATGACTTTTATGAATTTTCGACATGTTATACTATGACTTTTTATGACTTTTTAAGAATTTTTTGACATACTATACTATGACTTTGGGAATTTTTTGAAATACTATACTGTGACTTTTTTTTTGAATATTTTGACTTACTATACTATGACTGTTTATGAATTTTTGACATACTATACTATGACTTTTTATAAATATTTCAACAAACTATAGTATGACTTTTTATATATTTTTTGACATACTATACTATGAATTTTTATCAGAGATGGCAAAAGTACTCACTTTCCGTACTTAAGTAGAAGTACAGATACTTGCGTTAAAAAATACTCCGGTAAAAGTGGAAGTACTGATTAAACTTCTTTACTCAAGTAAAAGTAACAAAGTACAGGCTTGGAAATTTACTTAAAGTATAAAAGTAAAAGTAGCCTTGCAAATTTTTTATGCAAAGCTACCTGGAGCACTCAAATGTTACTAGAGAGCACGCTGAGAAACTTCAGTGGACATGGAGGACATGTCTTTATATGGCAAAGGCTACATTTTAAATGGATGTCTGCCAATAGGCTTACAACATAACATATATGATTATTATGACAGAAACTGGGACTCCAGGTTAATAAGATTTTGACTCATTAGCAAGATATGAATTCAGTTGTAATTCTGTGAGAATTCACAGATCCAGTTTCTATTTTTAATCTTTCCCCCTAACATGGAAATGAATCTACATGTATGTGTGTGCTCAAATATTGAATATTGATGACGTAAACAATAATAAGGATAACTCCAGTGAAATAATGTGAAAGTTGAGGACTAGATTAGGACTGGATTAAAGCTGATTCTGGTTTCCAACTTCGCCCCAGGTGTGTCTGTTAAAACAGACGGAGACAACTTCTCTCTAGCTAAGTTTCTATCCACTTGTCAATTGAATTACAGTATCTGAAGTTTGGTCAAAAAAAAAAAAAAACTCATGCGAATAAAGCTGTGAAAGTGCTGATGCTTCATTAAGACCAACGTGCAAACTAGCTAACAGGTGAAGACCACACCAAAACCACTAGCTAACTTACTGTAAATGTGAAGAACTATAGACCAGTAACAGGCTTAAGTGAACTGACAACATGAGTTGTACGACTTACAGTTCTCAAAGACGCACACACACAATCTCAGCTGATATCCCCCGGACAGATTGTCTCCTTTTCATCTCACTTTTCTCTCCGTGTAGCGCGCGCACCCGCTCGCGGTGTGTGGCGCGTGTCCACGCTATTTTCCGACATAACCTCTTATACAAAACGAAAGTAACGAGCCAATTTTTAAAATGTAAGGAGTAGAAAGTACCGATATTTGTGTTAAAATGTAAGGAGTAGAAGTAAAAAGTCGCCACAAAAATAAATAGTAAAGTAAAGTAAAAATATCCGAAAAATCTACTTGAGTACAGTAACGAAGTATTTGTACTTCGTTACTTCCCATCTCTGATTTTTATGACACTTTATGAATTTTTCTCATACTATACTATGACTTTTATGAATTGTTTGACATACTATACTGTGACTTTAATGAATTTTTTGACATACTAAACTATGACTTTTTAGGAATTTCCAAGACGTCATGCCATGACTTTTTAGGACTATTTCGACATACTATACTATTTCTTTTATGAATATTTTGACGTGCTATACTATGAGTTACTACGAGGCTTTGAAGACTAAAATTTATTTGTGGATGAAAATATATTTTAAACTGAATCATTATTTTTTTTTGTCACACACACACACACACTTTATGAATAAACCTCAGATAGTTCAACCTGTTTTATTAGGAAGTGGTTTTACACTCTTTCAAAATAAAACATTCATGCAACAAAACTTAAATAAGGTGCTCAGGTTTTAAAACGGACGCAAACAGAAAAATAAAAACAAAACTGAGTTCTTCTGTTCTCCAACAAGAAATAAGGACGAATAAAAGGATCTGTCTCTGTGATTTTGGGTTGGTCCTCTGATCTGTCCCCGTCTTCTCCCACGGATCTGTCCTTGTCTTCTCCCACAAATCTGTCCCCGTCTTTTCCCTCTGATCTGTCCCCATCTTTTCCCTCTGATCTGTCCCCGTTTTTTCCCTCTGATATGTCCCCATCTTTTCCCTCTGATCTGTCCCCGTTTTTTCCCTCTGATATGTCCCCGTCTTTTCCCTCTGATCTGTCCCCGTCTTCTCCCTCTGATCTGTGCCCGTCTTCTCCCTCTGATCTGTCCCCGTCTTCTCCCTCTGATATGTCCCCGTCTTCTCCCTCTGATATGTCCTCGTTTTCTCCCTCTGATATGTCCCCGTTTTCTCTTCCTTATATGTCCCCGTCTTTTCCCTCTGATATGTCCCCGTCTTTTCCCTCTGATATGTCCCCGTAATCTCCCTCTGAAATGTCCCCGCCTTTACCCTCTGAAATGTCTCCGCCTTTTCCCTCTGATATGTCCCCGTCTTCTCCCACGGATCTGTCCCTGTCTTCTCCCTCTGATATGTCCCCGTCTTTTCCCTCTGATCTGTCCCCGTCTTCTCCCTCTGATCTGTCCCCGTCTTCTGCCACCGATCGGTCCCCGTCTTCTCCCTCTGATTTTCCTTCTTAAATCTTCGTGGGTTTTTCCCAACATTTTTAAAGCCTTTTTTTTTACACGTCACTTTTCATATTTACACAAGGAAACTCACATCTACAAAGATGAATTGGAGAGCTGTGACTCCCTGGTGGTCTAGTAGCTAGGATTCGGCGCTCTCACTGCCACCGCCCGGGTTCAATTCCCGGTCAGGGAATGGTCAGGACTTGACAGACACAGGTGTAATGTTTGAAAGAGTAAGTTCTTGGACTTATTTTTGGTAAATAGATTTAGATTTGTCAGATTCTTCCTCATTAGTTTAACGCTAGAACCCCAACACTTTTAAAGAGTACCATTTCCTTTAAATCAAACCCTGCTGAAACTGGTCCCGGTTTGGAAACCAATACAATTAAATGGTTCAGTCGAGTCATCAGTGAGCCGGACAACATTTGGCACTATGTCAGCAAGAAGAAACAACATAGATAGAGAAAGAGTACAGGTTTCATTGTCTTCACTCATGCACATACATGTTTTAATTCAAATGTTTACATAACTCTTTAGCCGCATTTGTTGTTTTTGTGGATTCCTGGATCCTGAGGTAGGTGATCCTACGTCACGGTAAAGCTCTCTTTGACAGCAGGAACATGCTCAATGCTTATGTAAAGGTTTTGTCTTTCTTGGACTATATTTCATTTAATACCGTTTTCCTATAACAACGCATAGGTGTTGTTTTATTTAGGCCACGTATCCACACTACTCCAGCATTTCTGCAACACCTACACAAAGACATCTGGAAACGTTACTCACCCAGCTTAGGTTTGAAAAAGGGTTGAGTTGTAGTCTGTACAGACAGACGGGTGGTTTTGCTGACCTCCCTATAGAAATGTTTAAAAAGGATATTCTCCCTTGTTACTGGTTGAACAATGCTGAAATGTTTTCTAAGTCATTCTTATTACTCTAACTTTAGCATTGACTTGACTGTTGAATTCAGTAAGTGCTACTTGTTGGGGCAGTTGAACATGAGAATGCTACAGACTAACTGAAGATGGATGTCATTGTAATCACATTCAGATCATCTCAAATGGAGACACTAGTAGGAAGTAAGCAGAAAGGTTATTTGCCCAACCGGATTGGATAAAATATTAGATCTCTGTTACAAAATAGCTCTTGTACAAATAAGGGAGCATATCAATCAAACTTCATCCACAACTATCCACAGACTATGATTTGCACTTTGTCCATGTCTGGTATTACTAACCAATTGAAATGTTTATGAACATCCATGCAAACAGGTATAGGACTGTGATTCAGGTTGTCGTGGCCGAGTGGTTAAGGCGATGGACTAGAAATCCATTGGGGTCTCCCCGCGCAGGTTCGAATCCTGCTGACAACGAGAGGCACTACGATTTGCACTCTGACCGTGTCTGGTAACTACTACTAACCCATTGAAAAGTTTATGAACATTTGTTCAGGCAACAAATGTGTTACTTTTCAACTATGATTTATACCATAGCAGTGCAATAATTTTGCCCAGGTTTGATTTCCAACCACCAAAGTAACATTTACAGGTTTTGAAGCCATGTACAACATTAACATTACATGTTTTACCCAGGTTTCTTCTTTTATTCAGTGATATTTCAATTTCCTTGCGGGAGGCTTCCCAAAAGGATTAATAAAGATAAGTCTAAGTCTATCTCAGAAAAAAGTAAAAAAAATCTGAAAATCTTCAGGGGATGTAGCTCAGTGGTAGAGCTCATGCTTTACATGTATGAGGACCTGGCATCTCCAGCAGGTGTTATGGTAGAGTCTTTAAAAGAGCTGCAGAAGATATTACCTCCTGTGGTAATCTGACTGGTAGGGTTATAGAACGTAGTGGTAGACTAAGACCTCCTGTTACACAAACTAAGCGAAATGCTCTCTCTTTTATACCTCAGACTATCAGACAGCACAACAAGCACTTTAAATGTACATGTTTTTAAATGTACATTTGTATTTATGTACTGTAGTGTAGTATATTTTTTGTATTATGCTCCAGTTTTTATGGGTGTTACAGCGGGTATGAGTACTGTAGTTTCCATTTTTATGGATGAAACTACTAAACTTCACATGCCATTAAGTTCACTCTTCAGCAGGTGGAGACATTTCATTTCAGAAACAGAGTCTTTATTAAATGTAAACAGACTGGAAATATACTTGCTGATACAAAGCATATGAATTAGCAGAGGATGGTTTCGATCCATCGACCTCTGGGTTATGGGCCCAGCATGCTTCCGCTGCGCCACTCTGCTCTGAATTTTCTACCCAGGGGCTGGAAAGTCTGTGATTCACATTTTGATGGAAGGTGGCAACCAAGGTTCCAACAGCTTACAGGTTGCAAAGTTAAACATTTTGTAGACCTTGCAACTATCTTTTGTGTGAGCTTCCTGATTACTAAATGAATAAAATTGAATTGAATTACCTGGACCTCAACTTCCTAGCCTCATAGTAGTTGTTTTACGCTCCTGCTGTCTTCCAACGCTTCGGGATCCTGAGGTAGGTGATCATATCGTCACTGAAAACATATCCAAGTGTGAAAGCGCAGGATTGTTCCCATCGGGTTGGGAGTCAGTGGCTGTCCCAAGTGAAGATGTTCTTGTATCTCAAAGGCATATTTCAAATAGTGCAACTTGTTCCAACTCAAAAACCACTATACTACTGAAACTTTGGATGACTGCCTCTGCCTGTCACACGGAAGATTGGGGTTTGATTCCCTGATAGGGAGATTTATCTACCAGCTGCTAATTATTTACCAAGGCTACATCAACACTACTACATCTGCCAGAGTAGTTTGGATGCGAGGACTAACCATAGCAAAAGATATGTGTTTTTAAGAAAGTATTAGAGTGGATATACTCCAAGAAAGACAAAGGTTTTACAACAGGATTCAGAATGATCTTGCTATCAAAGATATCAAAGAAGCGGGTGAAGAGCAGATTTACAGCTATACACATAACAGCAGCCACGGCCCCATCCAGAAATCCTAAGACTGCAGCTATGGCACGGTTCTGGATGGGATCATACCTCAGAAGATTGAAGACCTTACCCTCTGATCTTAAAATACCTGGTAGGATGAGCGAGTACAGAATTATCTGTATCTGTATCTGTATCTGTATCTGTGCTCTGACAGGATTTAACTCGGAAGTGGGTCGGGTTGTCTTGAAATGGGCGGGGCTTTAACCGGTATGTTATTTTAAGCAAGCAATGGATATGGGTTGATCAGAGGCGGGGGGAATGTTCTACGGATCAAACAGATTGAATAAATTAGAACATTTAAAAAAAATCTCTCACAGGAAGAGACGCAATGAACGAAAAAGAAGAGCCATGTTCTGCTCATTGTTCCTCTTATTTTTTCTCAGTTTTTTCTGTTGCGTGCAGTTGAAGCAGGATATGAAAAATTGCCAACATGCTGTACTACAATTTTGATTCCCGGTTCCTAATCTGGGCTAATTCAACATTAAACTGGATTTTTAATTATAGATTAGGATTGTAACAGCTCCTGCCCTTCAGGGCTCGTCCGGGAATTGAACCCGGGACCTCTCGCACCCAAAGCGAGAATCATACCCCTAGACCAACGAGCCACATTAAAAACTTCTCAATAGAAATTTTCTATCACGTAAATGTGATCAGTCAGTGACTCGAAAGGCAATTACTAAGGTCAAGTAGATTGGCTTGGGGTCTTTTCACGGCTCCACGGCACGATTGAGCTTTCAGATATAATTTGACAACAGAAAACATTTGATAAAAAATATTTTTACCAAAACAAAGACTTGATTTTGTCAGTAAAAAGTGATGGTAAAATTGGGGGAATGGGGAATTGTCAAGCCCACCTGCCCCCATCACCCCAACACAATGCTAATGAAATACGCAACAAGCTTAAAATGCTTCCCCCTGTTTAGTTCTGACTCTGGGGACAGAAAGCAGACCTGTCCCAGATGACCTGAGAGGTCTGGGGGGGTCATAGTGTAGTAGCAGATCAGAAATGTATTTTGGCTCTAAACCTTTTAGGGATTTATAAACTAGCAAGAGTACTTTGAAATCAATTCTTTGAAGCACAGGAAGCCAGTGTAAAGATTTCAGAACTGGAGTGATGTGATCCAGTCTCTTGGTTTTAGTGAGGACAAGAGCAGCAGGTTTGGACAGGTTTTTTTCAAATCCTGTTGACACATAAGTCCTTTAACCCTTGATGTATTCTTAAGGTGATGATAGGCTGACTTTGTAATTGTCTTAATGTGGCTGTTAAAATTCAGGTCAGAGTCCATGACTACACCAAGATTTCTGGCTTTGTCTGTTGTTTTTAACATTGTTGTTTGAAGCTGAGCGCAGACTTTTAATCGTTCCTCTTTTGTTCCAAAAACAACCACCTCAGTTTTTCCTTCATTTAATTTCAGAAAGTTCTGACACATCCAGCCGTTAATTTGTTCAATGCACTTAGTCCGTTTATGTATTGGACTATAGTCTCCTGGCAATAAGGTTATGTAAATTTGTGTGTTGTCCGCATAACTATAGTAATTTATTTTGTGGTTTTCCATAATCTGAGCCAGTGGAAGCATGTTAAGAACCAGTATTAATGCAAAGAAAGGACTGGAGCATTTATTGTAGAGAATAAGTAGGCTGACACTGAAGTATTGAGACAACAGTGACTGAAAATCTAATTCAATCTACATATCGGTCTTCTTAAAGATCTAAATAAATTTTCTCACCTCAGAGTCATCTGGAGCACGTAACGATTAGCTTCTGTCCCTCTGAACCCTGAGTGACAATCACTCTGCAGTGAATGAGATGCAGTTCCCCCCCTCAGTCTAACCAAGACTATACTTTCAGGGATCATTTCTAGAGTTTCTGACTTGAGGAATGTGTTTCTAAAGTGTTTGGTCTTGCTGACTACGATGATGAGTCGTGATATTCCTTTCTGAGTGTGAAGCTGAGTAATGCTGAGTAATGATTCACTTCATATGCTCTCTGTCATTGATGATTGTTCTTTGCTTCTTTATGGAGTGTTGAGGAAGGGAATATGATCAGAGTGGTAGTAGCAAATATATGGAAAACTTACATGAGTGGAGGTAATAAAATTTGATAATATTTCTAATTAACTAAAGTTATAGTCTGTCTTGAAGTATGCTTTGTCCAAGGTTACTTGAAAAGGTTAACACCTACTTTCTTGACTTTGTAATGCCTTATGTCCAGTGTAAACATGTAAACTGAGTTAAGCCATAATTCACTTTTATTTCTACCTTTGCTTTTCCTACTTTGACATGTCAAAAAGGCGCATTGTTTGAAATCCCATCTCTACACATCCATGTTCCACTCCCACAGGTGTCTCCACTTGACTAATCAGACTGTGTGGCCTTTACAGGCTCAGCTTGATTGACATGTATTAAAGGGGTGGAACAGTACACTGAAGTCCCGGTGGACGGGATGGCATGTTGTAACGAGGTTTGAGTCCATACAGCAAATACTTGAAGCCAGGTTACTCTACGAGTGGATACGGGGCATTGAAGGTGATGTGGATGTGCTGGAGATGCCAGGTCCTCATACATGTAAAGCATGCGCTCTACCACTGAGCTACATCCCCTGAAGATTTTCAGATTTTTAAAACTTTTTTCTGAGATAGACTTAGACTTATCTTTATTTATCCTTTTGGGATGACTTCCGCAAGGAAATTTAAATATTACTGAATAAAAGAAGAAACCTGGGTAAAACATGTAATGTTAATGTTGTTTATGACTTCAAAACCTGTAAATGCAACTGTGGTGGCTGGAAATCAAACCTGGGCAAAATGATTGAACTGCTATGTTATAAATCATAGTCAAAAAGTAACACATCTGTTGCCTTTCTGCTGGACAACACAACGTTCACTGAAAATCTTGTAACACAGACTGAAAATAAATGATGTGAAATGCATTGGTGGAGATGGGTTGCTTCCACTACTTCTGAGATAACACTGTCTTTGCTACCACTCTTGAGGAACACCTCTCGTTGTCCGCAGGTTTCAAACCTGCACGGGGGGACCTCAATGGATTTCTAGTCCATCGCCTTAACCGCTCGGCCACAACTACCTGCAATTTAGTGCCAGACCTATTGGAACAAATGTTCATAAACTTTTTGATTGCTATTCAAATATGCACTAATCCTTTTCAATAGTTGAGTAAAGCAGGACATGGGTAAAGTGCACCGAGTTTTTAGACACTTGATAAGTTAATCATCCACTTTATGGCCTTTTAATACTCGCTGCATTGTTTCATTTTCTCTTTCAGAATAAGAGCTTCTGCAGCTTTTTGACAGACTGGACAAGGAATACCTGCTGGAGATGCTGGGGATTGAACCCAGGTCCTCATACATGCAAAGCATGCGCTCTACCACTGAGCTACATCCCCTGAATGTTTCCAAATTTCTTTTAATTTTCCTAAGATCATTGAATAAGAGAAGAACGCCATCGGAAAACTGACTCTGTCAGTGGAGCCATGAAAAGACCCCATGACAATCTACCTGACCCTAGTCTTTCAAGTCAGTGACAAATCTAAGCTGCATTTCCTTTTTACCAAAATTCAATTTCCAATTTTGGTAAAATGTTTTGCGTCAAAAGTAGTCTGTTGTTCAATATAATCAGACAGCTTAATCTGGCAGTGTTGCCATAAAAACACTACATGCCAAACAAACTACTTGAACATTGCCCTTCTAGTCACTGACTGATCACATTTCCTTGATGCAAAAGTGGTAATGCATTTTGTTTTTGTTTTATTTGATCCCCATTAGGACAATGCACTGTTCACTGCAAATCTTGCAACACATCTGGTCATTGAGACTGATTTTTGCATTAATTACCATGAACACAAGGAGATTGCCTTTTAATACTTTTGTCTTTCAGAATAAGAGGTTTTGCAGCTCTTTAACAGACTGTTGTAATAGAACACTTGTTGGAGATGCCAGGGATTGAACCCGGGGCGTCATACATGCAAAGCATGCGCTCTACCACTGAGCTACATCCCCTGAATGTTTCTACAGAAACCCCTACCCAGGAAAAATGTTGAAGTAAACTTGTTTGTTTGTTTTATTTGGATCCCCATTAGCTTCAGCATGAACTAAAAGCTTTTCTTCCTGGGGTCCTACAATCCTTTCTTTGACAATACTCTTTATGACATTTCATTACACACACACAGACATAAATTAGAAAATACTAACCATAATTAAATCTTAAAGTTAACGCAATTTATACAAGAAATAAAATAAAAGACACTACTCCGAATAGATAAATCAATTTAAGAAATAAGATAACAAAAGCCCTATAACAAACTAATTTTAAATTACATATTTAATTCCTTTGAGATAAATATGTCTTAAGTGATTTTTTAAACCATACTGAGAGTTGTGTTTGATAGTCGTTGGGAGAGAGTTCCATTCACACATCGCTCTGTACCCGACAGAACGCTAAATTGATTTAGTTTTCACTTTAGGTAAAATAAAACTCCCTCCTACTGCACGCCTCGTTGGATAATGATGTGTAGCAGTACTAAAGGATAGTTTTCTGTATGAAGTAAAAGGTGTTTTGTTTGTTATAGCGTTATGTAAAAAAAAATTAGTGAATGCACAAATCTATTTTTAACTTTAAACCATGAGAGTTGTTCATGCATGTTATCAACATTTGATCTAAACCAACACAAAAGAGCCACACGTGCAGCTTTATTCTGAATCACTTGTCATTTTTCATAGTAATTGCTGAAGTATTGGACCACACCACTGAGCAGTAATCCATGTGAAAAGAACAAAACCTGAAGAACTTTTTTACGTATCTGTGGTGTGAAGATGTTTGCACACCTTTTAATAACTGACAAGGTGTTTCCCATTTTAGTTACCAGCTTCTGAACATGTTTGTCCCAACACAATCTACACCAATCTACCCAAAAGTTTAGCCTCTTCTCTTTGCTCTAGAGAAGTTTGCTCTATACTGAGTTCAAGTTTCGGTTTGGACCATAAAGAAATACGAGTTCCAACCCCTAAACTAGTAGTTTTAGATCCATTGAGATCAGTTTGTTACTCCTGATCCAGTCCACCACTGACTGTAACTCTCTCTGTAGTTTAGTACTTAGATCACCAATATCAGTTTGTGATAAATATATAGTAGAATAATCAGCAAACATTGGAATCCTGGATTTATCTAAAACAGATGGTAAATCATTAGTAAAGATTGTGAAGAGGAGTGGCCCAAGACAACTTCCTTGAGGAACTCCATGTTCCACAAGCCTGAAAATCTTCCATTAAAGTAAACCAATTGTCTCCTATCAGTCAAATAACTTTCCATCCATAATAATGTGATTTGTGAAAAAACATAATATTCCAATTTTTTTAACAGTAAGTTGTGGTCAGTTATATCAAATGCTGCAGTAAAATCAAGCATCACAACACCTATTATTTTCCTCTCGTCCATATCCTTAAACCAGTCATCAACCATCTGAGTTAGGGCAGTGACAGTTGAGTGTTTTCCTCTGTATGTATGCAAGCTGAAAAACTAATTAAATTATTATTTAAAAAATAAAACTGAATCTGTTTATAAACAATTCTTTCCATTATTTTACAGAAAATTGGTAATAAGCTTATTGGTCTACTGTTTGATCCAGAGAAAGGCATTTTCTTATTCTTTGGTATTGGCACAACTTTACATATCTTCCATGCTTGCAGACATATATTTCCCATAATACACATATTAATTATATGAGCAATAGTGGGAACAATGACTGAAACTATTGGCTTAATCCACTTATATTCAAGATAGTCCACACCAGGTGGTTTGTTTTACAATTCATCAGAAGCTACATGTTTTACTTTCCATGATCTTATTTATCAATGTTTTTTAGTATTTTTAAGATTTATTTATTTTATTTATGAAATAATCATTGACACAATTTGCTATATCACTTGGTTTAGTAAGAAAATCACCTTCATTTATCTATCTTAAAGGTCTATCTCTGTAGGGATCCATCCCATAATGTTGTCACACACTTAGAATAATAATCTGAGTCTTTCAGCACTTTTAGTGGATGGAAACGTTCTCTTGTCAAGGAGTTTAAACACAGAAACGGCAGGAAGGATAAATCCACCATATCAAGTCACAAATAATCAGCATGAGGCCTCGTTTAATTTCTTTTATTCAACTACAAAACAATAACTTGAGAGTGAACAATTAAAAATGGCCAACTTCTAGTTTGTTGTTAATGATGAGAGGACCAATTTACACAAATATTTCTAAACCCACTATTTAAGGATGACAAAAATGTATTCCTAAAATAAAAATTACAATGACTTTCTGTCAGCCAAAAAAAAGATGTATGTTTCTAGAGATGAGAAGGAAGTTTTTACAAAATCCAAAAAGTTTCAAACATGTCTACGTTTTCCAACCAAAACATCTTTAAACGTCTTAATGTTTCTCCTTTGGGCCTTCTCCTTCCCACGGTGGGTACATTATGGTTAGGGTTGGGTACCAAAACCTGGTTCTAGTACGGCACCGGTGCCTTAACACCCGGTATCTATGGGACCAAATAGTAACGGGATTTTGGGGCCTCATTTCGGTGCTACTGAAATACCAGGGCTGCCTTTTTCCATCTAGTGGTTGTTTTTGTCATTTAGCAGCAATTTACTGGAGAAATATGTTATTTGGACCACATAGAAATAAACAAGCTGTTCTTAAATGTTGCTGACTGTCTTTTTGTGCTCCTTTTCTTTTTTTTTTTAATATATACATTTAAAAAAGTATTTTTAAAAGGATGGGTTCAGGCACCGATTCTGGTGCCTAAATGATAAAGGGTTCTAAGGACAGGCAGAAAACAGTCCAGCTGATCCACAATACCATACATGCTGCTCAGAAGATAAAGTTACTGCTGGTCAGCCTTCAATGTGGAGAGAAGATCAGAATATAACAACACAGCTATCAGGGCATGAGGAGGAGGAGGAAACAGCTTGGCTCTGAAACATGTTCACAACGAGGCAGTGTGAATGCGCTGGTGAGATTTAAGGTTACCACTCCGAGAAAAGGTTTCCCCACATTGTTCACACCAGTACGGCTTCTCTCCAGTGTGAATGCGCTGGTGAGATGTAAGACTACTACTCTGAGAAAAGGTTTCCCCACATTGTTCACACCAGTACGGCTTCTCACCAGTGTGAATGCGCTGGTGAGTTTTAAGGTGTCCCTTCTGAGAAAAGGTTTCCCCACATTGGTCACAGCTGTACAGCTTCTCTCCAGTGTGAATTCGCTGGTGAGATTTAAGGCTACCACTACGAGAAAAGGTTTTCCCACATTGTTCACAGTTGTACGGCTTCTCTCCAGTGTGAATGCGCTGGTGAGTTTTAAGGTGTCCCTTCTGAGAAAAGGTTTCCCCACATTGTTCACAGCTGTACGGCTTCTCTCCAGTGTGAATGCGCTGGTGAGTTTTAAGGTGACCACTCTGAGAAAAGGTTTCCCCACATTGTTCACAGCTGTACGGCTTCTCTCCAGTGTGAATGCGCTGGTGAGCTTTAAGGGCATCACCACGAGAAAAAGTTTCCCCACATTGATCACAGCTGTATGGCTTCTCTTCAGTGTGAATGCGTTGATGTCTTGTCAGGGCACTCTGATGTGTGAAAGCTGCCCCACATTGATCACAGCTGTAAGGCTTCTCTCCAGTGTGAACTCTCTGATGAATCTTTAAATTTCCTGATGTTGTGAAGGATTTGTCACAGTGCTGACAGCGGTGACGTTTGACTCCTCTTCCTCTCCGTTTCTATCAACAGAGAAAAACCAAGAGAGTGAGTTAGTGAGGTGCCATGCTGTAGACTTAGACTTAGACTTCTCTTTATTGATCCTTTGGGATGACTCCCGCAGGAAATTGAAAGTTCCAGCAGCAGTTTTTAGCAAGAACAAAGAAATAAAAAATAGATTAAAAGACAGTATAAAGACAACAAAATCAACAAAATACCAATCAAAATTATAACAACTATAAGAACATTTGAGAGCTCTATCTTAAACTAGAAACAACATTTAGAGCATGTCTATGGAACGTAGGTTTGACTGACGCATTACCTTTCTTAATTATCTGCCAACATCACTATTATGGAGTTGCATTATGGGAAATGTAATATCCAGTGTTGGTTAGTTTTTGATAAATAAACTACTTGTGATCGATTTTTGTGCGGCCTGTATTTTGTTGCCAGCCTTTAGCCAGCTGTTCAGTAACAAATGGGGGATCATCCGGGATTTTAGTACTGGGAAAGTTGTAAATGTAACATTTTCCCACAGATTTTTAGCTCTCACTGGTATCTGTAGGGGTTACCGTGTTGTCTTCATGTTGCTGGAACAGCTCTTCTCCAGTAAAGTAAATTGGAACCATTGTTCCTGATAGGCATTAGGAATGAGGGGCACCAGTTGACCTTTGACCTTTTGTTTTAGGTTGTCGTTTTGCTAAATCAAACTTGTATAGTCAGCAGTATTATGTAAGTAAGTAATATGGTAATGTAATGTTTTATTGTCCACACAAGCTCCATTTCCTCAAGCATTTCTGAAGCTCAGCAGAGCTTTCTGCTGTGCTCTGGAATACAACTAGCTTTGATGTAGTTGTGTTCACAATAATAGCATCACTAAACTCAAGTAATGTTTTGGTAAAAGTGATATTTCTACATGGCAAATAATTTACTAGTAAGTGTTGTAGAGTCCAAGAAAACCAACAGTCATGACATGCATGCTGCTCATTCTGTGGAATTGAATCTGTAATTGAAAGAAGCATGTTCAAAATAATAGCAGTGTTGTGTTCAATTAGTGAGCTGATTCTGTGAAGAAACAGGTGTCAGTTATGGCCAATAATTAATCTATATACTGTATATATACATATACAAGGAAAGAAGCACATGTTGTGCATGCTGGTTATAGTGCATTTCACACAATCAGCAAAATGGCTCGTTCCAGACATTGCTCTGAGGAACAGAGGACTTTGATTAAAAATTTGATATGAGGGGAAAACATAAAGTAGTACAGAAGATTATAAGCTGCTCTGCCAAAATTATTTCAAATTCCTTGAAATGGCATCCAACGCCTGACCGACGTGGGAAACAACCAAAGGACACATTGACTGGCCAACGGAGAAATGGAGCAACATCCTGGGGACTGATGAGAGTGAAACTGTTCTTTTTGGGTTTAGGGGCCAGAGACAGTTTGTCCTCCGACCCCCCTGCACTGAAATCAAGCCCCAGTCCACTGTGAAGACAGTAAAGCATGCTGGTTATGGGATGTTTCTCATACTGTGGTGTTGGGCCTGTTTATCACATACCAGGGATCGTGGATCAGTTTCAATACATCAGAATACTTGAAGAGGTCATGTTGCCTTATGCTGAAGAGGAAATGCCTTTGAAACGGGTCTTTCAACAAGACAAGGACCCAAAACACACCAGGAAGGAGCAAAGTCTTGGTTCCAGATGAACCAGATGGATTTTATGGAGCGGCCAGCACAACCCCCGGACCTCAATCCCAGAGAACAATTGTAGGGTGACATCATAAATGCCGTTTCTGAGGCCAAACCCAGTAATGCAGATGAATTATGGGATGTAGTTCAATGTTCCTCGGCTGGAATACCTGTTCACAGGTGACTCCATGCAACACAGATATGAAGCAGTTCTCAGAAATAATGGTTATGCAACTAAATATCAGTGCAGGTTTCAAACCCTGACATATTTTTCAGTTTATACAGTAACATTTAACATTTGAGTTTGTAAAGAAAAATGCAAATACTGCTAATATTCCTTTTTCTTCACTTCCTGTAAAGGTAGAACACAGACTTGATCAATGTTTTGATTTGGAAATGAATGGGCAGTGTTCCCAATGCATTGGTATTATGGAATTAAAAACTATTCTAAGGACTAACTAAGGATTTTGAGCATTATTCACTTCTTTAAAAACACAGCTGTTATTCTGAACACAACTGTATGTAAAGGTTTTGCATACAAAGGTGTAATGATTGGTGGAAATGGGGGTGGCCTCATACCCCCCCCCCCCCCCCCAACAAGACATGCATATCCATTGATCTGCATTTGTATTTCAACCGACAGAGTGAGTGAGTTAGTAAGGCGCCATGGTGGAGCGAGCTAAGTAAAACCAGAAGCATCGTTCACAGCATATCTGTGTCTAAGTTCCACTGCTGCATTACCATGGTTACGCGGTGTGTGCGTGTGTTAGTAAAGTTTGGATTGAATATCTGCCTTTGTTGGCGGCCTTGAGCTGCTCTTAGTGGAAAGACCTGGGAGATAAATAACATCACAGAGTCTGTTCTAGACCTGCTCTTTATCTTTATGGAAAGCGCAAAGAGATTTCTGTTGTTGTGATTTAGCGCTATATACATAAAATATCTAAATTGAATATCTGCGTGGCCTTTTTGTTGGCGGCCTTGAGCCAGTCTGTTAAATTAAATTGGTAGAAATGTACATATAAAAACTCTGATGTGAAATGTACATACGATAAACGTGACTGCATATTATTTGAAAGGCACAGAGGAGATGATATATAAATCCTAAAAGACATTTGTGAAACCTGTGTGCATTCATTAATATTGAGATTAAATTTCGGGGAATCTTCAGTCTGGAGTACCCTCTTTCCTTAACTCACCTCCTCCTCCCTGACACCTTTCCTCTTGCCCTCCTTCTTCTTCTTCTCCTCCGTCTCCTTGCGTTTCTGCATGTACTCGGGGATAAGGTCCAGGTCCAGGTTGTCTTGCGGCTCCCATGTGTTCTCCTCACTGGAAAGGTGAGTGCAGACAGAAGAACATCTCCTCACACTTTGTTTTTAGACAGTCCATTCTCACTCTAATTATCATTCATATTATTCCTTTTTTCTATTGCCATCTTGTAAGGTTATTTGTGGGTCTGCACTGTAGTGTCAAAATACCAAACCTTCAACTTTGAGGGCATTAATATTATAGACCCATACTTACTCTGAGAACCCCTTCCATTTCAGCAGAAACTCTACTCTTCCCTTCACCACTCTGCGGTCCAAAACCTTCTCCACCACATACTCCTCCTCTTCCACCTCCTCCTCCTTCTTCTTGCCCTTCTTTCCTGCTCTGGTCGCCAGCATGCCGTCTGCTGAAGGTGCCTTTAGTAGACCCATGGGGGGGGGGGGGGGAAGACATGCAGAGATAACGATACAGTGGTTAGAAGAACTAATGGGAGGTGTGAGTGAATTCTAGTTGACAGTGTTTTACTAGATTAAAACAAGGCAGGCCTGGTCGCTTCTTTAAGGGAATGCAGTGGGGTTCGAAGGTTTTGGGCAAGTTTGAGGTGCAACGTATGGCTGAACAAGTAATCGACTTTTAATCACGATTTTAAATAATTTTTCCTCTAGGTCGCATCCTCTGCCTCTCCACAAACGAAGCAATGTTGCTTATATTGACATGGTTTAATTTTACGTTACATGACCCATTTCTTCTATAAAGCCGCGCCTGTGTTTAGCTCTCTCGTCTTACCCTCCGTGCAGCCCCCCCCCCACGGCTCCCAGCAACAGAGACAGAGCGGCGACAGCACCGGTGTCACGCTTCTGACATTTGACCACAGTTTTAATTGTTATTAACACAGCTGTTAAGCATGAGAGGCAAACCTGTATTTGTACCAATTTCCGCGGGTAACTGCTATCGCGGCCGCTACGGCGAAGAACACAGAAGAAGTTATTGAATGCAACTAACTTCAGTTGGTAGAGTAACAGCGAGAGACAGAGCCTGCTCGACCTGTTCATAAGTATGCCCCCCCTATTCATAATGGGTCAGCTGTCTCTCTGTGAGCCCCCCCAGCTCTTTAAATCAGTTATTTTTGAAAACAACTGAAGGATCTTTCACAGAGATACTTTTTTTTTTTTAATATATCCTAGGATATTTTTTTTCAGATCATTTTCATTTTCATGTGTTGCAGCTGTATGTCTATACATCTTCAACATAAGTTATAAGTAAAGTTATTTGGTTAAAAACAACAAATAATCTGGATAATAATCGTGATCACAATATTGATCAAAATAATCGTGATTATCATTTTGGCCATAATCGTGCAGCCCTAACTCAGAGTTCTGCATTCATAACGGACTGGAGGGGTAGTATTGGTTGAATGTATTTGTAGATAGATAGATAGATACTACAGATAGATAGATACTATAGATAGATAGATACTTTATTCATCCCGAAGGAAAATTTTGTGGCAAGACAACATAACAAAGACACATATTCACACATATACACGTAGTGCACTCTCTTGAAATATTACAACTTCTTTAGACCTTTTTATGTTACTGTGCTTTATTATTGTTTTTTCCAGTTTCTTGTAAAATTTGGACTATTTCAGGATTTTCTTTTTTGAAAAATTGAAGTACTGTGAAGTGAATTTTGCACTAAAAGAATTAATGCTTTAAAAACAAGCACCATGGAACCATGCTAATTAGCCTGTTAGCTTCTGCCAGAGGCTGCTAGCATATAAAACTCCTCTCAAACTGACTAAAAACATGGGAAAATACTTTAAATCAGACAACACAACACACATTAGAAGAGAGCTGAGACTTTAACGCTAGCAGTTAGCCACGAAACTAATAGAGGAGCTAGTAGTTAGCTTAGTGGCTAATAGCGGAGCTAGCGGAGGAGCTAGCAGTTAGCCACGAAGCTAATAGTTAGCCACGAAGCTAACGGCGGAGCTAGTAGTTAGCCACGAAGCTAATAGAGGAGCTAGACGTTAGCTTAGTGGCTAACAGCGGAGCTAGCAGTTAGCCACGAAGCTAATAGTTAGCCACGAAGCTAACGGCGGAGCTAGACGTTAGCTTTGTAGGAGCTACCACGAAGGTAACTGCAGAGCTAGCGGAGGAGCTAGCAGTTAGTCATGAAGCTAATTGCGGAGCTAACAACGGAGCTAGCCCGGCGTGTTAACGCATGCGCCGCTCGGGCTTCTATTCGCTTATTGTTCGCACGCACTCTGGCTGCCGTGTAACAGAGCAGTTATTAAGATATTTACCTGAACACGTGCGGGTTCACCTGGAGCGCTGTCTCCGAAAAAACTCACTTAGGAACTCAGCAGCTAACAAAACACAGCTATCCCGCCACCAGCCCCCCTCACTTCCGGTTTCCTTAAAGTCAGGGCTTTTCAGATTAAAAGTCTTAAAGACAGAAAGCCGCCGCCAGCAGGTCATGTAAATAATCACTATTTTCGCATGTATAGACAGAGGTGGGTAGAGTAGCCAAAAATTGTACTCAAGTAAAAGTACTGTTACTTCAGAATAATATGACTCAAGTAAAAGTAAAAGTAGTCATCCAAATAATTACTTGAGTAAGAGTAAAAAAGTACTTGATGAAAAAACTACTCAAGTAGTGAGTAACTGTTGAGTAACGTCTGATTTATTTCTTAACACAAGCATCAATCAGACCGACAAAGATAAAAAATAATTATCTTTAGGCAAATTATAGTTCATCCAATCAATAACATAAATTATTATTTACAAAATAGCTTACTTGAGAGACTTGTCACATCAAATTAGGATGGATACTGCATGTGTAAAACATACTGTATGTAACCTAAAAGACAAACATCCACCTCTCCACAGCAGAAACTACAACCACCGCTACGTTTCCTCAGGTTAGATGTTGAGTTGTTGAACGCTCACATGTCCGTTTGTTTTGGTAGACCCTGAACACACCGCATAACGTAGCTGCTGTTTCTTTGCTTTGCTACGAGTGTAAAGCTAACCTGTCCCATATTAGGCTCGTTCGAGATGAGCCAGGTCTGCGCAGAATTGATCACCGGCGATCGGCGCCCGATGCATGCCGGTTAGATTTGTGTCCGACTTGATCCCGACTTGCTCTGACGTCATGCACACGTGGGCAACGGAAATCTCACGAGAGCAAGGCGGACGCAGGTCTGAGACGCAGGCGGCGCAGTTGCTTTTCACCGACTGCAAGAGCCAGGCGGACCCAGAGCATGCTGGGAAACGCCGGCTTCTCAGCTGATTTAACACCTGATTGGCTTACAACATGATGACGTTTTATATAAACTTTTTTATTGTTTTTGAATCGGAGCGATTTTAAATGCTATGTGTCTGATTTAAAGACTTATTCTGTAAAGAACACATGTTGTGTGGCTGATAGTGACGTTTAGAAGTCAGAGAGACTAAATCTGATCAGATCACTGATCATCTACAGTGAGTTGTTAATTAAAATCAGCAGCAGATCTCATGTAGAGCATTCTGAGAGCTACTCTGTCATAATCAAAACAACTGGAGACTGTGTACCAGCTGATATGTGGGTCTGATTATATTTTATTAAATCAGAATCGCGTTTTTGTCACTTCCTGTCCAGCCTGAAGGAGCTGGAATCGGCTGGAAACTGTCCGACTTTACCGCAGCTTTCTGTCCCCGCCCCCGCTGCTGCCGCCTGCTCTCGTCCACTTTACAGGCGAGGCGCAGTTCATCTCGAACGAGCCTAATAACGGTCTATGGTCCCGCTGTTGAAACGAGTATGGTCACGTGACTGCACAACGACGTGTGATTGGTTAAGCACAGTCACGTTCAGCGGAAGACTCTCTGTCAAAATAAAACAAAATGAGACGTACGCGGGGGTAAAAACAATGACGCGTAGTAACGAGTAACGAGCTCATTGGAGCCTAATGTAGCGGAGTAAGAGTACAGTTTATTTTTCACTAATCTACTCAAGTAAAAGTAAAAGTATAGTGATTTAAAACTACTCCTAGAAGTACAATTTTTTCAAAAACTTACTCAAGTAAATGTAACGGAGTAAATGTAACTCGTTACTACCTACCTCTGTGTATAGAGCAGCATATTGCCACATTTATTTCAGCTTGAATGTGTGATACACCCTTAAGGGATAACATAATAACCAGCGTAGCGTTTAGTACCAATTTCAAATTTTATTGGTAAGCAATATTAACGTAGCAGGGAAACAAAGAAAGCGGAACCAATGTGCGGGTATCGGTACACCACGGTGCCCAGGTGACGGACACTTTCCTCCTCTTTGGAGACGAGGATGGCGGTTTGTTTCCTCTCTCCCTGATGCCATAATTCTGCTTTACAGGTTGGTACTCGGTAAAAATGACAACAGACGGTTTCCTTCTGCCGTGTGTATGGTGGACTGAAGCTGTGGGGGGGTAGTTATGGAGTTTATGATGTGTAAAGGCGAGCTAAAGAGCCGCGTTTGTAACCGCGGGAAACGGGTTTCGTAAACAATAGAGCTCGCGGCTAGCTAACAGGTGTGTATCGGGGTGGGATCATAGACAGTTAAAGACATGGACCAACAGGTCCCGTTGCTCTGGACGGAGACCAGTAAAGTCGAGACGGGTATGGCTGTAGCCTGGAGCATCCCATCTCGTCCGTCCCGTCTCATACGGAGGTGTGTCCAACGGTAAAACCAGAGGGTCAAAATTACGATATCGCGAATAATTTTCCAGATGGAGTCACGGGTAAATTCGTGACCACATTTGTTGCAATAAATTGAAAAACGTTAAAAAACTGTTAAAGTAACCATTTTGCCATACATATAGTTTGCTAATTTCTGAATGTTATGCTTGTGTTGTTCCATATTAACGTGGCTACATCTGATGAAACCTGCATCAGCGACACAGCCGATTCTGCGACTAAGTGCAGGACTTCCTGAGGAGGGATAACAATCATAGACCGTTAATATCAATAATATACGGTCTATGATAACAATCCACGATCTGCACACACAACAAGACTACAAAAATAAACATGTTACACTCTTTCCAAGACTTTTTAATTGTATATTCTATATTGTTTTCACACTTCACTGGGACATTGCTGCAAATACAACTGCTTATCAGCATGGCGAGAGCATTCGACTGTAGCTCTACTGCTGCCTCGGCTGTCGGCTCTCTGGGACCCGGGGCAGAATGCTGTCGGGTCTCTGGGACCCGGGGCAGAATGCTGTCGGGTCTCTGGGACCCGGGGCAGAATGCTGTCGGGTCTCTGGGACCCGGGGCAGAATGCTGTCGGCTCTCTGGGACCCGGGGCAGAATGCGGTTGTAGTTTTCTACTACGCGGCATCGGCCTTCGGGTCTCTGGGACCCGTCCTGCATTCGACTGCGTATCTCTGCTGCCCGGTCTTCGGCCAGAATGCGATTGTATTTTCTTCCACAGCGGTTCTATCGTATTTTGTGTTGTATTTTATGAAAGGGGGAAAGAAAAAACCAAACCAAATGCTTGACCTCTGTCGGGAGAGAAATTCCTTCCATAGCTGCAACTTAAATCAAAGTTACAGCTATAGAAGGATTTTTTTAGTTTGCCTATCATCTGCATTTTTTTTAACACAAACACGTATTTTAAGTGTTTTTATTCATCAGTATGATAGTCTGCATTTATCTTATGTACATGTTTAGTTTACGGCAATCATGCATATGAATAAAATACTTTCAATATATATATTTTTTTAATTTAACAGTAACGGCAATCACACAAATTAATAAAATAATTTAAATATTTAGTGTTTTCTTTCCTTTTTCAGGCAACCAGATAGCTCAGTGGGTAGAGCAGGTGCCCATAATCAGATTTTTGCTCCTCGATGCAGCGGTCTCTAGTTCGAGTCCGGCCTGCGACCCTGTACTGCATGTCTCTCTCTCGGTGTTTTTTTTTTAACTAAACGTTAAAACCAAATATTAAAAGTATTTCATTCATTAGCATGATAGTTGACGCAGGTTTATTTTATTCCAGACGATAGTCTGCATTTATCTTGTCAACAGAACCATCCATCTGGAAAATTATTCGCGATTTCGCATTTTTGACCCTTTGGATTTACCGTTGGACACACCTCCGTATGAGACGGGACCGGATGAGACGGGACAGACGAGATGGGATGCTGCAGGCTGCAGCCATATACTCTTGGTAAAGTCTGTCGGTACACGATCCGTCCTGCCTGCACGATCGGTTCTGCGCATGTGCAATATGTTTGCGCACGCGTAAATGATAATCATGATGGACGAGGATTTACCAGGGATTTACGGCACTGCACGATCTGTTCCACAGTAGCAGTCAGCTGTTAGCATCCACCGGAAAGCTAACGTTAGTTTAGCTAACAGCTAATTCGGCTAACCGCTAGCTGAGACAGCAGATTTAAGACCCTCAAATATAATATATATTATATAACATAACAGCGTTATATATAATATATAATAGTGGTTACGTCAGTTCTACTTGTGCTCATTTGAAACACAATCACTCAACACTTGTCTTTATTATTACTGTAAAGTCTTAAATTAGCTTTAGCTGCTTTTGCCACTGTTAAGTTTGAGTAACGGTATTGTAGGCTAAAGCTAGCGGTTAGCAGGGAATCTAACGGCGGTGGAGGCTAACAGTCTTCTTAATATATCCATGAGGCTAACGGCTAACCGCTACAAATATGACAGATCGTGTACTGATGTATTAGCTAAGAGAACGGTTAGCCTCTACCGGGAAGCTGATGCTAGTTTAGCTAACAGCTATTTCGGCTAACAGGCTGACAGTTTGATCCAGCCTAAAATAACGTTACTCAAACTAAACAGTGGGAAAGGCAGCTACTGTTAGCTAAACTAACGTTAGCTTTCCGGTGGAGGCAAACAGACTTTCTTTAACTGTCTATGGGAACAGATTGTGCAGTGTCGTAAATCCACGTTCATCATGATATAATATGCACATGCGCGAACATTTTGCACATGCGTAGAACGGATCGTGTACCGACAAAGTCCATTAGAAGCTCTTTCCCGGTGATGCTGAGCGTTACTGCGCAGCCTCCAACTGAGCTTGATGTGACGTGAGCAACCTGTCTGAAAGTTGTAAGTCTTCTGGTAGCTGTGCAAGAGAAATCTCAATCATTCCCAATCAGCAGAGACGGAGATGTAGGTATATGTTAGGAGATAACATAGACACAGGCTAATTACTGCTAACTAACATGCTAGTTAGCATTTAAATAGACACAGGCTAATTACTGCTAACTAACATGCTAGGTAACATAAACATAGGCACAGGCTAATTACTGCTAACTAACAGGCTAGGTAACATAAACATAGACACAGGCTAATTACTGCTAACTACATGCTAGGTAACATTAACATAGGCAAGGCTAAATACTGCTAACTAACAGGTAGTTAACATGAACACAGGCTAATTACTGCT
>NW_022603755.1:0-2835 GCF_008692095.1 Etheostoma spectabile | reverse complement strand
AAATATAACGTTTTATATGGGATGATTTGCTGCCCCTTTGTGGTAAAATATGTACACACACACACACACACACACACACACACACACACACACACACACACACACACACACACACACACACACACAATACCAAATAGCTTCAACTGCACTGCAAAGACATGGCATTCTTGTCTAAAATCAAAATTTTAACATCAAGTCTGTCATCAGTCATATGTAAAATGTATCATCATGAAAATGTATCAATAAATGGGAAGATTGCTCTTTGCTGATGATGGGCCTGTGTGGAAAAGAGGGAGAAATTCTTTTGGAGGAACACCTTCAAAATATAATATTGTGGATAAGTAGCCACAATATTAATGAAGATTTGCAGTGAGATGCCTTGTAGGGTTGGACTGGGAAGCCAATATTGCATTCTTGAAATAGATGTAGCCTAGCTCATGACGACTTTAGAATGGTTCGAACAAAGTTCTAGTTCAGTCTTAAATCCAGTAATGGCCAGGACTATTCGAAATGATGAGTATTCAAGAGCAATAAAAGACACTGAAGTCACATTCACTTGGATCAAATGGGCATTCTGGGCAATGATAGAGCAGACGAACAAGCTGGTAAAAAAAGAAAACATAGACATAAGTCAGAGGGGAAAGACATTGTAGGCTATAGAATGCAATCAATAAAGCGTGGTAACAACACTGAGACCAGGAGATAAGGGGGAAGACATTCAATTCTAAATGAAGTGGGTATTGCAGACGGTGATTTGTCCGCTTGCCAACGAGAAATAGCTGACAAACCGAATATTGTAGGAATGAACTTCCTCCGGTAGATGGCAGTAATACACCATTAAGGAATCCAGCTGCCGTAACATCTCAAAAAGGAGGAAAAAAGGACAACTCACTATGGTATCAGATACGTCAGCCTACAAGCAACGCATGCGCATACGAAGAAAAAACAAACGGATCAACAACATACTCAGCGTTCCCAGTGTCAAACTATTGTCAATAACCTTGATGTTAGAAAGGCATCAGAGACCCAGAAGAATGCTGTTGTGCAAAGAAAGAATGCTTCGCAGCAAATAGAGAAACACTAGCTAACTCTGCCTGAAACGACGGTATAGCAAAGCGGAAGAAGAGAGAAGTGAAACCTCTAGCTGGCTTACGTTACACGTATTTGGAAGTCGCCCGAAACAGTTGACAGACTACGTGCTTGCTTCCTGTTGGTGTGGCTATTAAAATACCCAGCGACTAGATACAATGCAAGAAATATCGTGAAAGGATACTCAAACCAAGGGCAGGTAACAACAGGAAGTAAACAAACCACCGGACTCCGTGAGTCTGTTTTCTACATGAGTCTGTTGGCAGAATGTCGCTGAGTTCAGGCGGTTGGACTCACACCCCGGCTACCCACCGGACCAGTCCGCCGCCGGCGGACTGGTCCGGTGGGTAGCCGGGGGTGTGAGTCCAACCGCCTGAACTCAGCGACATTCTGCCAACAGACTCATGTAGAAAACAGACTCACGGAGTCCGGTGGTTTGTTTACTTCCTGTTGTTACCTGCCCTTGGTTTGAGTATCCTTTCACGATATTTCTTGCATTGTATCTAGTCGCTGGGTATTTTAATAGCCACACCAACAGGAAGCAAGCACGTAGTCTGTCAACTGTTTCGGGCGACTTCCAAATACGTGTAACGTAAGCCAGCTAGAGGTTTCACTTCTCTCTTCTTCCGCTTTGCTATACCGTCGTTTCAGGCAGAGTTAGCTAGTGTTTCTCTATTTGCTGCGAAGCATTCTTTCTTTGCACAACAGCATTCTTCTGGGTCTCTGATGCCTTTCTAACATCAAGGTTATTGACAATAGTTTGACACTGGGAACGCTGAGTATGTTGTTGATCCGTTTGTTTTTTCTTCGTATGCGCATGCGTTGCTTGTAGGCTGACGTATCTGATACCATAGTGAGTTGTCCTTTTTTCCTCCTTTTTGAGATGTTACGGCAGCTGGATTCCTTAATGGTGTATTACTGCCATCTACCGGAGGAAGTTCATTCCTACAATATTCGGTTTGTCAGCTATTTCTCGTTGGCAAGCGGACAAATCACCGTCTGCAATACCCACTTCATTTAGAATTGAATGTCTTCCCCTTATCTCCTGGTCTCAGTGTTGTTACCACGCTTTATTGATTGCATTCTATAGCCTACAATGTCTTTCCCCTCTGACTTATGTCTATGTTTTCTTTTTTTACCAGCTTGTTCGTCTGCTCTATCATTGCCCAGAATGCCCATTTGATCCAAGTGAATGTGACTTCAGTGTCTTTTATTGCTCTTGAATACTCATCATTTCGAATAGTCCTGGCCATTACTGGATTTAAGACTGAACTAGAACTTTGTTCGAACCATTCTAAAGTCGTCATGAGCTAGGCTACATCTATTTCAAGAATGCAATATTGGCTTCCCAGTCCAACCCTACAAGGCATCTCACTGCAAATCTTCATTAATATTGTGGCTACTTATCCACAATATTATATTTTGAAGGTGTTCCTCCAAAAGAATTTCTCCCTCTTTTCCACACAGGCCCATCATCAGCAAAGAGCAATCTTCCCATTTATTGATACATTTTCATGATGATACATTTTACATATGACTGATGACAGACTTGATGTTAAAATTTGATTTTAGACAAGAATGCCATGTCTTTGCAGTGCAGTTGAAGCTATTTGGTATTGTGTGTGTGTGTGTGTGTGTGTGTGTGTGTGTGTGGTGTGTGTGTGTGTGTGTGTGTGTGTGTGTGTGTACATATTTTACCACAAAGGGGCAGCAAATCATCCCATATAAACGTTATATTTCCTCCCC
>NW_022603754.1:0-45043 GCF_008692095.1 Etheostoma spectabile | reverse complement strand
TTCAGGCTACTCTAAAAAAGGAATCCTGACGTTATTCCAGCTTCATTCCAAGTCTGGGGGAGACATCACCTATCCAGTGTTTCTCTCAGGTAATTTCAGAGCATTCTGATGTACGGTTTTATATTAAGGCCTTTAAACAAGGCTATTTATGCACTTTTTCAGGCTGTTATACGCTATATTGACACTTTTCAGGCTTGGTAAAGGATATTCTTCTCTTTCAGGCTACTCTAAAAAGGAATCCTGACGTTATTCCAGCTTCATTCCAAGTCCGGGGAGACAACCTATTCAGTGTGTCTCTCAGGTAATTTCAAGAGCATTCTGATGTACGGTTTTAATATTAAGGCCTTTAACCAAGGCTATATGACACTTTTCAGGTGTTAGAGGCTATATTGACACTTTTTCAGGTTGTTAAAGGCATATTCTTCTCTTATTCAGGCTACTCTAAAAAGGAATCCTGACGTTATTCCAGCTTCATTCCAAGTCTGGGGGAGACATCACTATCCAGTGTTTCTCTCAGGTAATTTCAGAGCATTTTGATGTACGGGTTTTAATATTAAGGCCTAAAACCAAGTCTGTATGCACACTTTTTCAGGCTGTTAAAGGCATATTCTTCTCTTTTCAGGTACTCTAAAAAGGAATCCTGACGTTATTCCAGCTTCATTCCAAGTCCTGGGGGGAGCATCACCTATCCAGTGTGTCTCAGGTAATTTCAGAGCATTCTGATGTACGGTTTAATATTAAGGCTTAAAACCAAGTCTATATGACACTTTTCAGGCTGTTAAAGCTATATGACACTTTTTCAGGCTGTTAAAGAAAGACAAATTCTTCTCTTTTTCAGGCTACTCTAAAGGAATCCTGACGTTATTTCAGCTTCATTCCAAGTCTGGGGGGACATCACCCTATCCAGTGTTTCTACGTAATTTCAGAGCATTCTGATGTACGGTTTTTAATATTAAGGCCTTAACCAGGCTATATTGACACTTTTTCGGCTGTTAAAGGCTATATGACACTTTTTCAGGCTGTTAAAGGCATATTCTTCTCTTTTCAGGCTACTCTAAAAAGGAATCCTGACGTTATTCCAGCTTCATTCCAAGTCAGGGGGAGACATCACTATCCAGGGGTCTCTCAGGTAATTTCAGAGCATTCTGATGTACGGTTTTAATATTAAGGCCTTAAAACCAAGGCTATCTTGGACACTTTTTCAGGCTGTTAAAAAATATATTGACACTTTTTAGGTTGTTAAAGGCATATTCTTCTCTTATCAGGTACTCTAAAAAGGAATCCTGACGTTATTCCAGCTTCATTCCAAGTCGGGGGAGACATCACCTATCCAGTGTTTTCTCAGGTAATTTCAGAGCATTCTGATGTACGGTTTTAATATTAAGGCCTTAAAACCAAGTATATTGACACTTTTTCAGGCTGTTAAAGGCATATTCTTCTCTTTTTCAGACTACTCTAAAGGAATCCTGACGTATTCCAGCTTCATTCCAAGTCTGGGGGAGACATCACCTATCCAGTGTTTCTCCAGGTAATTTCAGAGCATTCTGATGTACGGTTTAAATATTAAGGCCTTTAACCAAGGCTATTTGACAACTTTTTCAGGCTGTTAAAGGCTCTATTGACACTTTTCAGGCTGTTAAGGCATATTTCTCTTTTCAGGCTACTCTAAAAAGGAATCTGACGTTATTCAGCTTCATTCCAAGTATGGGGGAGACATCACCTATCCAGTGTGTCTCTCAGGTAATTTCAGAGCATTCTGATGTACGGTTTTAATTAAGGCCTAAAAACCAAGTCTATAAAGACACTCTTTCAGGCTGTTAAGGCTATATTGACACTTTTTCAGGTTGTTAAAGGCATATTCTTCTCTTATTCAGGCTACTCTAAAGGAATCTGACGTTATTCCAGCTTCATTCCAAGTCTGGGGAGACATCACCTATCCAGTGTTTCTCTCAGGTAATTTCAGAGCATTCTGATGTACGGTTTAATATTAAGGTAAAACCAAGTCTATATTGGCACTTTTTCAGGCTGTTAAAGGCTATATTGGACTTTTTCAGGCTGTTAAAGGCATATTCTTCTCTTTTTCAGGCTACTCTAAAAAGGAATCCTGACTTTATTCCAGCTTCATTCAAGTCTGGGGAGACATCACTATCCAGTGTTTTCTCAGGTAATTTCAGAGCATTCTGGTGTACGGTTTTAATATTAAGGCCTTTAAACCAAGTCTATATTGACACCTTTCAGGTGTTAAAGCTAATGACACTTTCAGGGTTTTGGTTGTTAAAGGCATATCTTCTCTTTTCAGCTACTCTAAAAGGAACCTGACGTTATTCAGCTTCATTCCAGTCTGGGGGAGACATCACCTATCAGTGTTTCTCTCAGGTATTTCAGAGCATTCTGATGTACGGTTTTAATATTAAGGCCTTAAAACCAAGTCATATTGAACTCTTCACAGGCTTGTTAAAGGCTATATGACACTTTTCAGGCTGTTAAAGGCATATTCTTCTTTTTCAGGTACTCTAAAAAGGAATCTGACGTTTATTCCAGCTTCATTCCAAGTCTGGGGGAGACATCACCTATCCAGTGTTCTCTCAGGTAATTTCAGAGCATTCTGATGTACGGTTTTTTATTTAAGGCTTAAAACCAAGTCTATTTGAACTTTTTCAGGCTGTTATCGCTATATGACACTTTTTCAGGCTGTTAAAGGCATATTCTTCTCTTTTTCAGGCTACTCTAAAAAGGAATCCTGCGTTATTCCAGCTTCATTCCAAGTCCGGGGAGGACATCACCTATCCAGTGTGTATCAGGTATTTCAGAGCATTCTGATGTACGGTTTTAATTTAAGGCTTTAAACCAAGGCTATATTGACACTTTTTAGGCTGTTAAAGGCTATATTGACACTTTTCAGGCTGTTGAAGGCATATTCTTTCTTTTTCAGGCTACTCTAAAAAGGAATCTGACGTTATTCCAGCTTCATTCCAAGTCTGGGGGGAATAATCACCTATAGTGTTTCTCTCAGGTAATTTCAGAGCATTCTGATGTACGGTTTTAATATTAAGGCCTTAAACCAAGTCTATATTGACACTTTTTCAGGCTGTTAAAGGCTATATTGACACTTTTTCAGGCTGTTAAGGCTATTCTTCTATTTTCAGATACTCTAAAAGGAATCCTGACGTATTCCAGCTTCATTCCAAGTCTGGGGGAGACATCACCTATCCAGTGTTCTCTTCAGGTAATTTCAGAGCATTCTGATGTTTGGTTTTAATATTAGGCCTTTAAACCAAAGGCTATTTGACACTTTTAGGCTGTTAAAGGTGATGACACTTTTCAGGTTTTAAAGGCATATTCTTCTCTTTTCAGGCTACTCTAAAAAGGAATCTGACGTATTCCAGCTCTTCCAAAGTTGGGGGAGACATCACCTATCCAGTGTGTCTCTCAGGTAATTCAGAGCATTCTGATGTACGGTTTTAATATTAAGGCCTTAAACCAAGGCTATATTGACACTTTGTCAGGCTGTTAAAGACATTCTTCTATTTTTCAGGCTACTCTAAAAAGGAATCCTGACGTTATTCCAGCTTCATTCCAAGTCTGGGGGAGACATCACCTATCCAGTGTTCTCTCAGGTAATTTCAGAGCATTCTGATGTACGGTTTTAATATTAAGGCCTTAAAACCAAGTCGATATTGCACTTTTTCAGGTGTTAAAGGTATATTGAAACTTTTTAGGCTCTTAAAGGCATATTCTTCTCTTTTTCAGGCTACTCTAAAAAGGAATCCTGACGTTATTCCAGCTTCATTCCAAGTCTGGGGGAGACATCACCTATCCAGTGTTTCTCTCAGGTAATTTCAGAGCATTCTGATGTACGGTTTAATATTAAGGCCTTTAAACCAAGGCTATTGACACTTTTCAGGCTGTTAAAGGCTATATTGACACTTTTTCAGGTTTTAAAGGCATATTCTTCTATATTCAGGCTACTCTAAAAAGGAATCCTGACGTATTCCAGCTTCATTCCAAGTCTGGGGGAGACATCACCTATCCAGGTTCTCTCAGGTAATTTCAGAGCATTCTGATGTACGGTTTTAATATTAAGGCCTTTAACAAGTCTATTTTGACACTTTTTCAGGCTGTTAAAGGCTATATGACACTTTTCAGGCTGGTAAAGGCATATCTCTCTTTTCAGGCTACTCTAAAAAGGAATCCTGACGTTATTCCAGCTTCATTCCAAGTCTGGGGGAGACATCACCTATCCAGTGTGTCTCTCAGGTAATTTCAGAGCATTATGATGTACGGTTTAATATTAAGGCCTTAAACCAAGGCTTGTATTGACACTTTTTCAGGCTGTTAAAGACATTCTTCTATTTTTCAGGCTACTCTAAAAAGAATCCTGACGTTATTCCAGCTTCATTCCAAGTCTGGGGGAGACATCACCTATCCAGTGTTCTCTCAGGTAATTTCAGAGCATTCTGATGTACGGTTTTAAATATAAGGCCTTAAAACCAAGCGATATTGACACCTTTTCAGGCTGTTAAAGGCAATTTCTCTTTTTCAGGCTACTCTAAAAAGGAATCTTGACGTTATTCAGCTTCATTCCAAGTCTGGGGGAGACATCACCTATCCAGTGTTTCTCTCAGGTAATTTCAGAGCATTCTGATGTACGGTTTTAATATTAAGGCCTTTAAACCAAGGCTATATTGACACTTTTTCAGGCTGTTATACGGTATATGACACTTTTTCAGGCTGTTAAAGGCATATTCTTCTTCTTTCGGCTACTCTAAAAGGAATCCTGACGTTTCCAGCTTCATTCCAAGTCTGGGGGAGAATCACCATCCAGTGTGTCCTCAGGTAATTTCAGAGCATTCTGATGTACGGTTTTAATATTAAGGCCTTAAAACCAAGTCTATATTGACACTCTTTTCAGGCTGGTAAAGGCTATATTGACACTTTTTCAGGTGTTAAAGGCATATTCTTCTCTTTTTCAGGCTACTCTAAAAAGGAATCCTGACGTTATTCCAGCTTCATTCCAAGTCTGGGGGAGACATCACCTATCCAGTGTTTCTCTCAGGTAATTTCAGAGCATTCTGATGTACGGTTTAATATTAAGGCCTTTAAAAAAAGGCTATTTGACACTTTTTCAGGCTGTTATACGCTATATTGACACTTTTTCAGGCTGTTAAAGGCGATATTCTCGTTTTCAGGCTACTCTAAAAAGGAATCCTGACGTATTCCAGCTTCATTCCAAGTCGGGGGAGACATCACCTATTCAGTGGTTCTCTCAGGTAATTTCAGAGCATTGATGTATGGTTTAATATTAAGGCTTTAAACCAAGGCTATATTGACACTTTTTCAGGCTGTTAAAGGCTATATTGACACTTTTCAGGCTGTTAAAGGCATATTCTTCTCTTTTTCAGGCTACTCTAAAAAGGAATCCTGACGTTATTCCAGCTTCATTCCAAGTCTGGGGGAGACATCACCTATCCAGTGTTTCTCTCAGGTAATTTCAGAGCATTCTGATGTACGGTTTTAATATTAAGGCCTTAAAACAAGTCTATATTGACACTTTTTCAGGCTGTTAAAGGCATATTCTTCTCTTTTCAGGCTACTCTAAAAGGAATCCTGACGTTATTCCAGCTTCATTCCAAGTCTGGGGGAGACATCACCTATCAGTGTGTCTCTCAGGTAATTTCAGAGCATTCTGATGTACGGTTTTAATATTAAGGCCTTAAACCAAGGCTATATTGACACCTTTTCAGGCTGTTAAAGGCTATATTGACACTTTTTCAGGCTGTTAAAGGCATATTCTTCTCTTTTTCAGGCTACTCTAAAAAGGAATCCTGACGTTATTCCAGCTTCATTCCAAGTCTGGGGGAGACATCACCTATCCAGTGTGTCTCTCAGGTAATTTCAGAGCATTCTGATGTACGGTTTTAATATTAAGGCCTTTAAACCAAGGCTATATTGAACTTTTCAGGCTGTTAAAGGCTATATTGACACTTTTTCAGGCTGTTAAAGGCATATTCTTCTCTTTTTCAGGCTACTCTAAAAAGGAATCCTGACGTTATTCCAGCTTCATTCCAAGTCTGGGGGAGACATCACTATCCAGTGTGTCTCTCAGGTAATTTCAGAGCATTCTGATGTACGGTTTTAATATTAAGGCCTTAAAACCAAGGCTATATTGACACTTTTTCAGGCTGTTAAAGGCTATATTGACACTTTTTCAGGCTGTTAAAGGCATATTCTTCTCTTTTCAGGCTACTCTAAAAAGGAATCCTGACGTTATTCCAGCTTCATTCCAAGTCTGGGGGAGACATCACCTATCCAGTGTTCTCTCAGGTAATTCAGAGCATTCTGATGTACGGTTTTAATATTAAGGCCTTTAAACCAAGTCTATTTTGACACTTTTTCAGGCTGTTTAAGGCTATATTGACACTTTTTCAGGCTGTTAAAGGCATATTCTTCTCTTTTCAGGCTACTCTAAAAGGAATCCTGACGTTATTCCAGCTTCATTCCAAGTCTGGGGGAGACATCACCTATCCAGTGTGTCTCTCAGGTAATTTCAGAGCATTCTGATGTACGGTTTTAATATTAAGGCCTTAAACCAAGGCTATATTGACACTTTTTCAGGCTGTTAAAGGCATATTCTTCTCTTTTCAGGCTACTCTAAAAAGGAATCCTGACGTTATTCCAGCTTCATTCCAAGTCTGGGGGAGACATCACCTATCCAGTGTTTCTCTCAGGTAATTTCAGAGCATTTGATGTACGGTTTTAATATTAAGGCCTTAAACAAGTCTATATTGACACTTTTTCAGGCTGTTAAAGGCATATTCTTCTCTTTTTCAGGCTACTCTAAAAAGGAATCCTGACGTTATTCCAGCTTCATTCCAAGTCTGGGGGAGACATCACCTATCCAGTGTCTCTCAGGTAATTTCAGAGCATTCTGATGTACGGTTTTAATATTAAGGCCTTTAAACCAAGGCTATATTAACACCTTTTCAGGCTGTTAAAGGTATATTGACACTTTTTCAGGCTGTTAAAGGCATATTCTTCTCTTTTTCAGGCTACTCTAAAAAGGAATCCTGACGTTATTCCAGCTTCATTCCAAGTCTGGGGAGACATCACCTATCCAGTGTGTCTCTCAGGTAATTTCAGAGCATTCTGATGTACGGTTTTAATATTAAGGCCTTAAACCAAGGCTATATTGACACTTTTCAGGCTGTTAAAGGCTATATTGACACTTTTTCAGGCTGTTAAAGGCATATTCTTCTCTTTTCAGGCTACTCTAAAAGGAATCTGACGTTATTCCAGCTTCATTCCAAGTCTGGGGGAGACATCACCTATCCAGTGTTTCTCTCAGGTAATTTCAGAGCATTCTGATGTACGGTTTTAATATTAAGGCCTTAAAACCAAGGCTATATTGACACTTTTTCAGGCTGTTAAAGGCTATATTGACACTTTTTCAGGCTGTTAAAGGCATATTCTTCTCTTTTTCAGGCTACTCTAAAAAGGAATCCTGACGTTATTCCAGCTTCATTCCAAGTCTGGGGGAGACATCACCTATCCAGTGTTTCTCTCAGGTAATTTCAGAGCATTCTATGTACGGTTTTAATATTAAGGCCTTAAAACCAAGTCTATATTGACACTTTTTCAGGCTGTTAAAGGCATATTCTTCTCTTTTTCAGGCTACTCTAAAAAGGAATCCTGACGTTATTCCAGCTTCATTCCAATCTGGGGGAGACATCACCTATCCAGTGTGTCTCTCAGGTAATTTCAGAGCATTCTGATGTACGGTTTTAATATTAAGGCCTTAAACAAAGTCTATTGACTTTCAGGCTGTTAAAGGCTATATTGACACTTTTTCAGGCTGTTAAAGGCATATTCTTCTCTTTTTCAGGCTACTCTAAAAAGGAATCCTGACGTTATTCCAGCTTCATTCCAAGTCTGGGGGAGACATCACCTATCCAGTGTTCTCTCAGGTAATTTCAGAGCATTCTGATGTACGGTTTTAATATTAGGCCTTAAAACCAAGTCTATATTGACACTTTTTCAGGCTGTTAAAGGCTATATTGACACTTTTTCAGGCTTTTAAGGCATATTCTTCTCTTTTTCAGGCTACTCTAAAAAGGAATCCTGACGTTATTCCAGCTTCATTCCAAGTCTGGGGGAGACATCACCTATCCAGTGTTTCTCTCAGGTAATTTCAGAGCATTCTGATGTACGGTTTTAATATTAAGGCCTTAAACCAAGCTATATTGACACTTTTTCAGGCTGTTAAAGGCTATATTGACACTTTTTCAGGCTGTTAAAGGCATATTCTTCTATTTTTCAGGCTACTCTAAAAAGGAATCCTGACGTTATTCCAGCTTCATTCCAAGTCTGGGGGAGACATCACCTATCCAGTGTGTCTCTCAGGTAATTTCAGAGCATTCTGATGTACGGTTTTAATATTAAGGCCTTTAAACCAAGGCTATATTGACACTTTTTCAGGCTGTTAAAGACATTCTTCTATTTTCAGGCTACTCTAAAAAGGAATCCTGACGTTATTCCAGCTTCATTCCAAGTCTGGGGAGACATCACCTATCCAGTGTTCTCTCAGGTAATTTCAGAGCATTCTGATGTACGGTTTTAATATTAAGGCCTTTAAACCAAGGCTATTTGACACTTTTTCAGGCTGTTATACGCTATATTGACACTTTTTCAGGCTGTTAAAGGCATATTCTTCTCTTTTTCAGGCTACTCTAAAAAGGAATCCTGACGTTATTCCAGCTTCATTCCAAGTCAGGGGGAGACATCACCTATCCAGTGTGTCTCTCAGGTAATTTCAGAGCATTCTGATGTACGGTTTTAATATTAAGGCCTTAAAACCAAGGCTATATTGACACTTTTTCAGGCTGTTAAAGGCTATATTGACACTTTTCAGGTTGTTAAAGGCATACTCTTTATTCAGGCTACTAAAAAAAGGAATCCTGACGTTATTCCAGCTTCATTCCAGTCTGGGGGAGACATCACCTATCCAGTGTTTCTCTCAGGTAATTCAGAGCATTCTGATGTACGGTTTTAATATTAAGGCCTTAAAACCAAGTCTATATTGACACTTTTTCAGGCTGTTAAAGGCATATTCTTCTCTTTTTCAGGCTACTCTAAAAAGGAATCCTGACGTTATTCCAGCTTCATTCCAAGTCTGGGGAGACATCACCTATCCAGTGTGTCTCTCAGGTAATTTCAGAGCATTCTGATGTACGGTTTTAATATTAAGGCCTTAAACCAAGTATATTGACACCTTTCAGGCTGTTAAAGGCTATATTGACACTTTTTCAGGCTGTTAAGGCATATTCTTCTCTTTTTCAGGCTACTCTAAAAAGGAATCCTGACGTTATTCCAGCTTCATTCCAAGTCTGGGGGAGACATCACCTATCCAGTGTTTCTCTCAGGTAATTTCAGAGCATTCTGATGTACGGTTTTAATATTAAGGCCTTAAACCAAGTCTATATTGACACTTTTCAGGCTGTTAAAGGCTATATTGACACTTTTCAGGCTTTAAAGGCATATTCTCTCTTTTCAGGCTACTCTAAAAAGGAATCCTGACGTTATTCCAGCTTCATTCCAAGTCTGGGGGAGACATCACCTATCCAGTGTTTCTCTCAGGTAATTTCAGAGCATTCTGATGTACGGTTTTAATATTAAGGCCTTAAAACCAAGTCTATATTGACACTTTTTCAGGCTGTTAAAGGCTATATTGACACTTTTCAGGCTGTTAAAGGCATATTCTTCTATTTTCAGGCTACTCTAAAAAGGAATCCTGACGTTATTCCAGCTTCATTCCAAGTCTGGGGGAGACATCACCTATCCAGTGTGTCTCTCAGGTAATTTCAGAGCATTCTGATGTACGGTTTTAATATTAAGGCCTTTAAACCAAGGCTATATTGACACTTTTTCAGGCTGTTAAAGGCATATTCTTCTCTTTTTCAGGCTACTCTAAAAAGGAATCCTGACGTTATTCCAGCTTCATTCCAAGTCTGGGGGAGACATCACCTATCCAGTGTTTCTCTCAGGTAATTTCAGAGCATTTTGATGTACGGTTTTAATATTAAGGCCTTAAAACCAAGTATATATTGACACTTTTTCAGGCTGTTAAAGGCATATTCTTCTCTTTTTCAGGCTACTCTAAAAAGGAATCCTGACGTTATTCCAGCTTCATTCCAAGTCTGGGGGACATCACCTATCCAGTGTGTCTCTCAGGTAATTTCAGAGCATTCTGATGTACGGTTTTAATATTAAGGCCTTAAACCAAGTCTATATTGACACTTTTTCAGGCTGTTAAAGGCTATATTGACACTTTTTCAGGCTGTTAAAGGCATATTCTTCTCTTTTTCAGGCTACTCTAAAAAGGAATCCTGACGTTATTCCAGCTTCATTCCAAGTCTGGGGGAGACATCACCTATCCAGTGTTTCTCTCAGGTAATTTCAGAGCATTCTGATGTACGGTTTTAATATTAAGGCCTTAAAACCAAGTCTATATTGACACTTTTCAGGCTGTTAAAGGCTATATTGACATTTTTCAGGCTGTTAAAGGCATATTCTTCTCTTTTTCAGGCTACTCTAAAAAGGAATCCTGACGTTATTCCAGCTTTATTCCAAGTCTGGGGGAGACATCACCTATCCAGTGTTTCTCTCAGGTAATTTCAGAGCATTCTGATGTACGGTTTTAATATTAAGGCCTTAAAACCAAGTCTATATTGACACTCTTTCAGGCTGTTAAAGGCTATATTGACACTTTTTCAGGCTGTTAAAGGCATATTCTTCTATTTTTCAGGCTACTCTAAAAAGGAATCCTGACGTTATTCCAGCTTCATTCCAAGTCTGGGGGAGACATCACCTATCCAGTGTGTCTCTCAGGTAATTTCAGAGCATTCTGATGTACAGCTTTAATATTAAGGCCTTTAAACCAAGGCTGTATTGACACTTTTTAAGGCTGTTAAAGACATTCTTCTATTTTTCAGGCTACTCTAAAAAGGAATCCTGACGTTATTCCAGCTTCATTCCAAGTCTGGGGGAGACATCACCTATCCAGTGTTTCTCCCAGGTAATTTCAGAGCATTCTGATGTACGGTTTTAATATTAAGGCCTTTAAACCAAGGCTGATTTGACACTTTTTCAGGCTGTTATACGCTATATTGACACTTTTTCAGGCTGTTAAAGGCATATTCTTCTCTTTTTCAGGCTACTCTAAAAAGGAATCCTGACGTTATTCCAGCTTCATTCCAAGTCAGGGGAGACATCACCTATTCAGTGTGTCTCTCAGGTAATTTCAGAGCATTCTGATGTACGGTTTTAATATTAAGGCCTTAAAACCAAGGCTATATTGACACTTTTTCAGGCTGTTAAAGGCTATATTGACACTTTTTCAGGTTGTTAAAGGCATATTCTTCTCTTATTCAGGCTACTCTAAAAAGGAATCCTGACGTTATTCCAGCTTCATTCCAAGTCTGGGGGAGACATCACCTATCCAGTGTTTCTCTCAGGTAATTTCAGAGCATTCTGATGTACGGTTTTAATATTAAGGCCTTAAAACCAAGTCTATATTGACACTTTTTCAGGCTGTTAAAGGCATATTCTTCTCTTTTTCAGGCTACTCTAAAAAGGAATCCTGACGTTATTCCAGCTTCATTCCAAGTCTGGGGGAGACATCACCTATCCAGTGTGTCTCTCAGGTAATTTCAGAGCATTCTGATGTACGGTTTTAATATTAAGGCCTTAAAACCAAGTCTATATTGACACTTTTTCAGGCTGTTAAAGGCTATATTGACACTTTTTCAGGCTGTTAAAGGCATATTCTTCTCTTTTTCAGGCTACTCTAAAAAGGAATCCTGACGTTATTCCAGCTTCATTCCAAGTCTGGGGGAGACATCACCTATCCAGTGTTTCTCTCAGGTAATTTCAGAGCATTCTGATGTACGGTTTTAATATTAAGGCCTTAAAACCAAGTCTATATTGACACTTTTTCAGGCTGTTAAAGGCTATATTGACACTTTTTCAGGCTGTTAAAGGCATATTCTTCTCTTTTCAGGCTACTCTAAAAAGGAATCCTGACGTTATTCCAGCTTCATTCCAAGTCTGGGGGAGACATCACCTATCCAGTGTTTCTCTCAGGTAATTTCAGAGCATTCTGATGTACGGTTTTAATATTAAGGCCTTAAAACCAAGTATATTGACACTTTTCAGGCTGTTAAAGGCTATATTGACACTTTTTCAGGCTGTTAAAGGCATATTCTCTTTTTCAGGCTACTCTAAAAAGGAATCCTGACGTTATTCCAGCTTCATTCCAAGTCTGGGGGAGACATCACCTATCCAGTGTGTCTCTCAGGTAATTTCAGAGCATTCTGATGTACAGCTTTAATATTAAGGCCTTTAAACCAAGGCTGTATTGACACTTTTTAAGGCTGTTAAAGACATTCTTCTATTTTTCAGGCTACTCTAAAAAGGAATCCTGACGTTATTCCAGCTTCATTCCAAGTCTGGGGGAGACATCACCTATCCAGTGTTTCTCCCAGGTAATTTCAGAGCATTCTGATGTACGGTTTTAATATTAAGGCCTTTAAACCAAGGCTGATTTGACACTTTTTCAGGCTGTTATACGCTATATTGACACTTTTTCAGGCTGTTAAAGGCATATTCTTCTCTTTTTCAGGCTACTCTAAAAAGGAATCCTGACGTTATTCCAGCTTCATTCCAAGTCAGGGGAGACATCACCTATCCAGTGTGTCTCTCAGGTAATTTCAGAGCATTCTGATGTACGGTTTTAATATTAAGGCCTTAAACCAAGCTATATTGACACTTTTTCAGGCTGTTAAAGGCTATATTGACACTTTTTCAGGCTGTTAAAGGCATATTCTTCTCTTTTTCAGGCTACTCTAAAAAGGAATCCTGACGTTATTCCAGCTTCATTCCAAGTCTGGGGGAGACATCACCTATCCAGTGTTTCTCTCAGGTAATTTCAGAGCATTCTGATGTACGGTTTTAATATTAAGGCCTTAAAACCAAGTCTATTGACACTTTTTCAGGCTGTTAAAATATTGACACTTTTCAGGCTGTTAAAGGCATATTCTTCTTTTTCAGGCTACTCTAAAAAGGAATCCTGACGTTATTCCAGCTTCATTCCAAGTCTGGGGAGACATCACCTATCCAGTGTTTCTCTCAGGTAATTTCAGAGCATTCTGATGTACGGTTTTAATATTAAGGCCTTAAAACCAAGTCTATATTGACACTTTTTCAGGCTGTTAAAGGCTATATTGACACTTTTTCAGGTTGTTAAAGGCATATTCTTCTCTTTTTCAGGCTACTCTAAAAAGGAATCCTGACGTTATTCCAGCTTCATTCCAAGTCTGGGGGAGACATCACCTATCCAGTGTGTCTCTCAGGTAATTTCAGAGCATTCTGATGTACGGTTTTAATATTAAGGCCTTTAAACCAAGGCTATATTGACACTTTTTCAGGCTGTTAAGGCTATATTGACACTTTTTCAGGCTGTTAAAGGCATATTCTTCTCTTTTTCAGGCTACTCTAAAAAGGAATCCTGACGTTATTCCAGCTTCATTCCAAGTCTGGGGGAGACATCACCTATCCAGTGTTTCTCTCAGGTAATTTCAGAGCATTCTGATGTACGGTTTTAATATTAAGGCTTAAAACCAAGGCTATATTGACACTTTTTCAGGCTGTTAAAGGCATATTCTTCTCTTTTTCAGGCTACTCTAAAAAGGAATCCTGACGTTATTCCAGCTTCATTCCAAGTCTGGGGGAGACATCACCTATCCAGTGTGTCTCTCAGGTAATTTCAGAGCATTCTGATGTACGGTTTTAATATTAAGGCCTTTAAACCAAGGCTATTGACACTTTTTCAGGCTGTTAAAGGCTATATTGACACTTTTTCAGGCTGTTAAAGGCATATTCTTCTCTTTTTCAGGCTACTCTAAAAAGGAATCCTGACGTTATTCCAGCTTCATTCCAAGTCTGGGGGAGACATCACCTATCCAGTGTGTCTCTCAGGTAATTTCAGAGCATTCTGATGTACGGTTTTAATATTAAGGCCTTAAAACCAAGGCTATATTGACACTTTTTCAGGCTGTTAAAGGCTATATTGACACTTTTTCAGGTTGTTAAAGGCATATTCTTCTCTTATTCAGGCTACTCTAAAAAGGAATCCTGACGTTATTCCAGCTTCATTCCAAGTCTGGGGGAGACATCACCTATCCAGTGTTTCTCTCAGGTAATTTCAGAGCATTCTGATGTACGGTTTTAATATTAAGGCCTTAAAACCAAGTCTATATTGACACTTTTTCAGGCTGTTAAAGGCTATATTGACACTTTTTCAGGCTGTTAAAGGCATATTCTTCTCTTTTTCAGGCTACTCTAAAAAGGAATCCTGACGTTATTCCAGCTTCATTCCAAGTCTGGGGGAGACATCACCTATCCAGTGTTCTCTCAGGTAATTTCAGAGCATTCTGATGTACGGTTTTAATATTAAGGCCTTTAAACCAAGTCTATTTGACACTTTTTCAGGCTGTTAAAGGCTATATTGACACTTTTTCAGGCTGTTAAAGGCATATTCTTCTCTTTTTCAGGCTACTCTAAAAAGGAATCCTGACGTTATTCCAGCTTCATTCCAAGTCTGGGGGAGACATCACCTATCCAGTGTGTCTCTCAGGTAATTTCAGAGCATTCTGATGTACGGTTTTAATATTAAGGCCTTTAAACCAAGGCTATATTGACACTTTTTCAGGCTGTTAAAGGCTATATTGACACTTTTTCAGGCTGTTAAAGGCATATTCTTCTCTTTTTCAGGCTACTCTAAAAAGGAATCCTGACGTTATTCCAGCTTCATTCCAAGTCTGGGGGAGACATCACCTATCCAGTGTTTCTCTCAGGTAATTTCAGAGCATTCTGATGTACGGTTTTAATATTAAGGCCTTAAAACCAAGTCTATATTGACACTTTTTCAGGCTGTTAAAGGCATATTCTTCTCTTTTTCAGGCTACTCTAAAAAGGAATCCTGACGTTATTCCAGCTTCATTCCAAGTCTGGGGGAGACATCACCTATCCAGTGTGTCTCTCAGGTAATTTCAGAGCATTCTGATGTACGGTTTTAATATTAAGGCCTTTAAACCAAGGCTATATTGACACTTTTTCAGGCTGTTAAAGGCTATATTGACACTTTTTCAGGCTGTTAAAGGCATATTCTTCTCTTTTCAGGCTACTCTAAAAAGGAATCCTGACGTTATTCCAGCTTCATTCCAAGTCTGGGGGAGACATCACCTATCCAGTGTTTCTCTCAGGTAATTTCAGAGCATTCTGATGTACGGTTTTAATATTAAGGCCTTAAAACCAAGTCTATATTGACACTTTTCAGGCTGTTAAAGGCTATATTGACACTTTTTCAGGCTGTTAAGGCATATTCTTCTCTTTTTCAGGCTACTCTAAAAAGGAATCCTGACGTTATTCCAGCTTCATTCCAAGTCTGGGGGAGACATCACCTATCCAGTGTTTCTCTCAGGTAATTTCAGAGCATTCTGATGTACGGTTTTAATATTAAGGCCTTTAAACCAAGGCTATATTGACACTTTTCAGGCTGTAAAGGCTATATTGACACTTTTTCAGGCTGTTAAAGGCATATTCTTCTCTTTTTCAGGCTACTCTAAAAAGGAATCCTGACGTTATTCCAGCTTCATTCCAAGTCTGGGGGAGACATCACCTATCCAGTGTTTCTCTCAGGTAATTTCAGAGCATTCTGATGTACGGTTTTAATATTAAGGCCTTAAAACCAAGTCTATATTGACACTTTTTCAGGCTGTTAAAGGCTATATTGACACTTTTTCAGGCTGTTAAAGGCATATTCTTCTCTTTTTCAGGCTACTCTAAAAAGGAATCCTGACGTTATTCCAGCTTCATTCCAAGTCTGGGGGAGACATCACCTATCCAGTGTGTCTCTCAGGTAATTTCAGAGCATTCTGATGTACGGTTTTAATATTAAGGCTTTAAACCAAGGCTATTTGACACTTTTTCAGGCTGTTAAAGCTATTGACACTTTTCAGGCTGTTAAGGCATATTCTTCTCTTTTTCAGGCTACTCTAAAAGGAATCCTGACGTTATTCCAGCTTCATTCCAAGTCTGGGGGAGACATCACCTATCCAGTGTGTCTCTCAGGTAATTTCAGAGCATTCTGATGTACGGTTTTAATATTAAGGCCTTTAAACCAAGGCTATATTGACACTTTTTCAGGCTGTTAAAGGCTATATTGACACTTTTCAGGTGTTAAAGGCATATTCTTCTCTTTTTCAGGCTACTCTAAAAAGGAATCCTGACGTTATTCCAGCTTCATTCCAAGTCTGGGGGAGACATCACCTATCCAGTGTTTCTCTCAGGTAATTTCAGAGCATTCTGATGTACGGTTTTAATATTAAGGCCTTAAAACCAAGTCTATATTGACACTTTTTCAGGCTGTTAAAGGCATATTCTTCTCTTTTCAGGCTACTCTAAAAAGGAATCCTGACGTTATTCCAGCTTCATTCCAAGTCTGGGGGAGACATCACCTATCCAGTGTGTCTCTCAGGTAATTTCAGAGCATTCTGATGTACGGTTTTAATATTAAGGCCTTTAAACCAAGGCTATATTGACACTTTTTCAGGCTGTTAAAGGCATATTCTTCTCTTTTTCAGGCTACTCTAAAAAGGAATCCTGACGTTATTCCAGCTTCATTCCAAGTCTGGGGGAGACATCACCTATCCAGTGTTCTCTCAGGTAATTTCAGAGCATTCTGATGTACGGTTTTAATATTAAGGCCTTTAAACCAAGCTATATTGACACTTTTTCAGGCTGTTATATATTGACACTTTTTCAGGTTGTTAAAGGCATATTCTTCTCTTTTCAGGCTACTCTAAAAAGGAATCCTGACGTTATTCCAGCTTCATTCCAAGTCTGGGGGAGACATCACCTATCCAGTGTTCTCTCAGGTAATTTCAGAGCATTCTGATGTACGGTTTTAATATTAAGGCCTTTAAACCAAGGCTATATTGACACTTTTTCAGGCTGTTAAAGGCTATATTGACACTTTTTCAGGCTGTAAAGGCATATTCTTCTCTTTTTCAGGCTACTCTAAAAAGGAATCCTGACGTTATTCCAGCTTCATTCCAAGTCTGGGGAGACATCACCTATCCAGTGTGTCTCTCAGGTAATTTCAGAGCATTCTGATGTACGGTTTAATATTAAGGCCTTTAAACCAAGGCTATATTGACACTTTTTCAGGCTGTTAAAGGCTATATTGACACTTTTTCAGGCTGTTAAAGGCATATTCTTCTTTTTCAGGCTACTCTAAAAAGGAATCCTGACGTTATTCCAGCTTCATTCCAAGTCTGGGGGAGACATCACCTATCCAGTGTTTCTCTCAGGTAATTTCAGAGCATTCTGATGTACGGTTTTAATATTAAGGCCTTAAAACCAAGTCTATATTGACACTTTTTCAGGCTGTTAAAGGCTATATTGACACTTTTTCAGGCTGTTAAAGGCATATTCTTCTCTTTTCAGGCTACTCTAAAAAGGAATCCTGACGTTATTCCAGCTTCATTCCAAGTCTGGGGGAGACATCACCTATCCAGTGTGTCTCTCAGGTAATTTCAGAGCATTCTGATGTACGGTTTTAATATTAAGGCCTTTAAACCAAGTCTATATTGACACTTTTTCAGGCTGTTAAAGGCTATATTGACACTTTTTCAGGTTGTTAAAGGCATATTCTCTTTTTCAGGCTACTCTAAAAAGGAATCCTGACGTTATTCCAGCTTCATTCCAAGTCTGGGGAGACATCACCTATCCAGTGTGTCTCTCAGGTAATTTCAGAGCATTCTGATGTACGGTTTTAATATTAAGGCCTTTAAACCAAGGCTATTTGACACTTTTTCAGGCTGTTAACTATATTGACACTTTTTCAGGCTGTTAAAGGCATATTCTTCTCTTTTTCAGGCTACTCTAAAAAGGAATCCTGACGTTATTCCAGCTTCATTCCAAGTCTGGGGGAGACATCACCTATCCAGTGTGTCTCTCAGGTAATTTCAGAGCATTCTGATGTACGGTTTTAATATTAAGGCCTTTAAACCAAGGCTATATTGACACTTTTTCAGGCTGTTAAAGGCTATATTGACACTTTTTCAGGCTGTTAAAGGCATATTCTTCTCTTTTTCAGGCTACTCTAAAAAGGAATCCTGACGTTATTCCAGCTTCATTCCAAGTCTGGGGGAGACATCACCTATCCAGTGTGTCTCTCAGGTAATTTCAGAGCATTCTGATGTACGGTTTTAATATTAAGGCCTTTAAACCAAGGCTATATTGACACTTTTTCAGGCTGTTAAAGGCATATTCTTCTATTTTTCAGGCTACTCTAAAAAGGAATCCTGACGTTATTCCAGCTTCATTCCAAGTCTGGGGGAGACATCACCTATCCAGTGTGTCTCTCAGGTAATTTCAGAGCATTCTGATGTACGGTTTTAATATTAAGGCCTTTAAACCAAGGCTATATTGACACTTTTTCAGGCTGTTAAAGGCATATTCTTCTATTTTCAGGCTACTCTAAAAAGGAATCCTGACGTTATTCCAGCTTCATTCCAAGTCTGGGGGAGACATCACCTATCCAGTGTTCTCTCAGGTAATTTCAGAGCATTCTGATGTACGGTTTTAATATTAAGGCCTTAAAACCAAGGCTATATTGACACTTTTTCAGGCTGTTAAAGGCATATTCTTCTCTTTTTCAGGCTACTCTAAAAAGGAATCCTGACGTTATTCCAGCTTCATTCCAAGTCTGGGGGAGACATCACCTATCCAGTGTGTCTCTCAGGTAATTTCAGAGCATTCTGATGTACGGTTTTAATATTAAGGCCTTTAAACCAAGGCTATTTGACACTTTTCAGGCTGTTAAAGGCTATATTGACACTTTTTCAGGTTGTTAAAGGCATATTCTTCTCTTTTTCAGGCTACTCTAAAAAGGAATCCTGACGTTATTCCAGCTTCATTCCAAGTCTGGGGGAGACATCACCTATCCAGTGTGTCTCTCAGGTAATTTCAGAGCATTCTGATGTACGGTTTTAATATTAAGGCCTTTAAACCAAGGCTATATTGACACTTTTTCAGGCTGTTAAAGGCTATATTGACACTTTTTCAGGCTGTTAAAGGCATATTCTTCTCTTTTTCAGGCTACTCTAAAAAGGAATCCTGACGTTATTCCAGCTTCATTCCAAGTCTGGGGGAGACATCACCTATCCAGTGTTTCTCTCAGGTAATTTCAGAGCATTCTGATGTACGGTTTTAATATTAAGGCCTTTAAACCAAGGCTATATTGACACTTTTTCAGGCTGTTAAAGGCTATATTGACACTTTTTCAGGTTGTTAAAGGCATATTCTTCTCTTTTTCAGGCTACTCTAAAAAGGAATCCTGACGTTATTCCAGCTTCATTCCAAGTCTGGGGGAGACATCACCTATCCAGTGTTTCTCTCAGGTAATTTCAGAGCATTCTGATGTACGGTTTTAATATTAAGGCCTTAAAACCAAGTCTATATTGACACTTTTTCAGGCTGTTAAAGGCATATTCTTCTCTTTTTCAGGCTACTCTAAAAAGGAATCCTGACGTTATTCCAGCTTCATTCCAAGTCTGGGGGAGACATCACCTATCCAGTGTGTCTCTCAGGTAATTTCAGAGCATTCTGATGTACGGTTTTAATATTAAGGCCTTTAAACCAAGGCTATATTGACACTTTTTCAGGCTGTTAAAGGCTATATTGACACTTTTTCAGGTTGTTAAAGGCATATTCTTCTCTTATTCAGGCTACTCTAAAAAGGAATCCTGACGTTATTCCAGCTTCATTCCAAGTCTGGGGGAGACATCACCTATCCAGTGTGTCTCTCAGGTAATTTCAGAGCATTCTGATGTACGGTTTTAATATTAAGGCCTTTAAACCAAGGCTATATTGACACTTTTTCAGGCTGTTAAAGGCTATATTGACACTTTTTCAGGTTGTTAAAGGCATATTCTTCTCTTATTCAGGCTACTCTAAAAAGGAATCCTGACGTTATTCCAGCTTCATTCCAAGTCTGGGGGAGACATCACCTATCCAGTGTTTCTCTCAGGTAATTTCAGAGCATTCTGATGTACGGTTTTAATATTAAGGCCTTAAAACCAAGTCTATATTGACACTTTTTCAGGCTGTTAAAGGCATATTCTTCTCTTTTTCAGGCTACTCTAAAAAGGAATCCTGACGTTATTCCAGCTTCATTCCAAGTCTGGGGGAGACATCACCTATCCAGTGTGTCTCTCAGGTAATTTCAGAGCATTCTGATGTACGGTTTTAATATTAAGGCCTTTAAACCAAGGCTATATTGACACTTTTTCAGGCTGTTAAAGGCTATATTGACACTTTTTCAGGCTGTTAAAGGCATATTCTTCTCTTTTTCAGGCTACTCTAAAAAGGAATCCTGACGTTATTCCAGCTTCATTCCAAGTCTGGGGGAGACATCACCTATCCAGTGTGTCTCTCAGGTAATTTCAGAGCATTCTGATGTACGGTTTTAATATTAAGGCCTTAAACCAAGGCTATATTGACACTTTTTCAGGCTGTTAAAGGCATATTCTTCTATTTTCAGGCTACTCTAAAAAGGAATCCTGACGTTATTCCAGCTTCATTCCAAGTCTGGGGGAGACATCACCTATCCAGTGTTTCTCTCAGGTAATTTCAGAGCATTCTGATGTACGGTTTTAATATTAAGGCCTTTAAACCAAAGCTATATTGACACTTTTTCAGGCTGTTAAAGGCTATATTGACACTTTTTCAGGCTGTTAAAGGCATATTCTTCTCTTTTTCAGGCTACTCTAAAAAGGAATCCTGACGTTATTCCAGCTTCATTCCAAGTCTGGGGGAGACATCACCTATCCAGTGTGTCTCTCAGGTAATTTCAGAGCATTCTGATGTACGGTTTTAATATTAAGGCCTTTAAACCAAGGCTATATTGACACTTTTTCAGGCTGTTAAAGACATATTCTTCTCTTTTTCAGGCTACTCTAAAAAGGAATCCTGACGTTATTCCAGCTTCATTCCAAGTCTGGGGGAGACATCACCTATCCAGTGTTTCTCTCAGGTAATTTCAGAGCATTCTGATGTACGGTTTTAATATTAAGGCCTTAAAACCAAGGCTATATTGACACTTTTTCAGGCTGTTAAAGGCTATATTGACACTTTTTCAGGCTGTTAAAGGCATATTCTTCTCTTTTTCAGGCTACTCTAAAAAGGAATCCTGACGTTATTCCAGCTTCATTCCAAGTCTGGGGAGACATCACCTATCCAGTGTTTCTCTCAGGTAATTTCAGAGCATTCTGATGTACGGTTTTAATATTAAGGCCTTAAAACCAAGTCTATATTGACACTTTTTCAGGCTGTTAAAGGCTATATTGACACTTTTTCAGGTTGTTAAAGGCATATTCTTCTCTTATTCAGGCTACTCTAAAAAGGAATCCTGACGTTATTCCAGCTTCATTCCAAGTCTGGGGGAGACATCACCTATCCAGTGTTTCTCTCAGGTAATTTCAGAGCATTCTGATGTACGGTTTAATATTAAGGCCTTTAAACCAAGGCTATTTGACACTTTTTCAGGCTGTTAAAGGCTATATTGACACTTTTTCAGGCTGTTAAAGGCATATTCTTCTCTTTTTCAGGCTACTCTAAAAAGGAATCCTGACGTTATTCCAGCTTCATTCCAAGTCTGGGGGAGACATCACCTATCCAGTGTGTCTCTCAGGTAATTTCAGAGCATTCTGATGTACGGTTTTAATATTAAGGCCTTAAAACCAAGGCTATATTGACACTTTTTCAGGCTGTTAAAGGCTATATTGACACTTTTTCAGGTTGTTAAAGGCATATTCTTCTCTTATTCAGGCTACTCTAAAAAGGAATCCTGACGTTATTCCAGCTTCATTCCAAGTCTGGGGGAGACATCACCTATCCAGTGTTTCTCTCAGGTAATTTCAGAGCATTCTGATGTACGGTTTTAATATTAAGGCCTTTAAACCAAGTCTATTTTGACACTTTTTCAGGCTGTTATACGCTATATTGACACTTTTTCAGGCTGTTAAAGGCATATTCTTCTCTTTTTCAGGCTACTCTAAAAAGGAATCCTGACGTTATTCCAGCTTCATTCCAAGTCAGGGGGAGACATCACCTATTCAGTGTGTCTCTCAGGTAATTTCAGAGCATTCTGATGTACGGTTTTAATATTAAGGCCTTAAAACCAAGGCTATATTGACACTTTTTCAGGCTGTTAAAGGCTATATTGACACTTTTTCAGGCTGTTAAAGGCATATTCTTCTCTTTTTCAGGCTACTCTAAAAAGGAATCCTGACGTTATTCCAGCTTCATTCCAAGTCTGGGGGAGACATCACCTATCCAGTGTTTCTCTCAGGTAATTTCAGAGCATTCTGATGTACGGTTTTAATATTAAGGCCTTAAAACCAAGTCTATATTGACACTTTTTCAGGCTGTTAAAGGCTATATTGACACTTTTTCAGGCTGTTAAAGGCATATTCTTCTCTTTTTCAGGCTACTCTAAAAAGGAATCCTGACGTTATTCCAGCTTCATTCCAAGTCCTGGGGAGACATCACCTATCCAGTGTTTCTCTCAGGTAATTTCAGAGCATTCTGATGTACGGTTTTAATATTAAGGCCTTAAAACCAAGTCTATATTGACACTTTTTCAGGCTGTTAAAGGCTATATTGACACTTTTTCAGGCTGTTAAAGGCATATTCTTCTCTTTTTCAGGCTACTCTAAAAAGGAATCCTGACGTTATTCCAGCTTCATTCCAAGTCTGGGGAGACATCACCTATCCAGTGTTTCTCTCAGGTAATTTCAGAGCATTCTGATGTACGGTTTTAATATTAAGGCCTTTAAACCAAGGCTATATTGACACTTTTTCAGGCTGTTAAAGGCTATATTGACACTTTTTCAGGCTGTTAAAGGCATATTCTTCTCTTTTTCAGGCTACTCTAAAAAGGAATCCTGACGTTATTCCAGCTTCATTCCAAGTCTGGGGGAGACATCACCTATCCAGTGTGTCTCTCAGGTAATTTCAGAGCATTCTGATGTACGGTTTTAATATTAAGGCCTTAAAACCAAGTCTATTTGACACTTTTTCAGGCTGTTAAAGGCTATATTGACACTTTTTCAGGCTGTTAAAGGCATATTCTTCTCTTTTTCAGGCTACTCTAAAAAGGAATCCTGACGTTATTCCAGCTTCATTCCAAGTCTGGGGGAGACATCACCTATCCAGTGTTTCTCTCAGGTAATTTCAGAGCATTCTGATGTACGGTTTAATATTAAGGCCTTAAAACCAAGTCTATATTGACACTTTTTCAGGCTGTTAAAGGCTATATTGACACTTTTTCAGGTTGTTAAAGGCATATTCTTCTCTTTTTCAGGCTACTCTAAAAAGGAATCCTGACGTTATTCCAGCTTCATTCCAAGTCTGGGGAGACATCACCTATCCAGTGTTTCTCTCAGGTAATTTCAGAGCATTCTGATGTACGGTTTTAATATTAAGGCCTTAAACCAAGTCTATATTGACACTTTTCAGGCTGTTAAAGGCTATATTGACACTTTTTCAGGCTGTTAAAGGCATATTCTTCTCTTTTCAGGCTACTCTAAAAAGGAATCCTGACGTTATTCCAGCTTCATTCCAAGTCTGGGGGAGACATCACCTATCCAGTGTTTCTCTCAGGTAATTTCAGAGCATTCTGATGTACGGTTTTAATATTAAGGCCTTAAAACCAAGTCTATATTGACACTTTTTCAGGCTGTTAAAGGCTATATTGACACTTTTTCAGGCTGTTAAAGGCATATTCTTCTCTTTTTCAGGCTACTCTAAAAAGGAATCCTGACGTTATTCCAGCTTCATTCCAAGTCTGGGGGAGACATCACCTATCCAGTGTGTCTCTCAGGTAATTTCAGAGCATTCTGATGTACGGTTTTAATATTAAGGCTTAAAACCAAGTCTATATTGACACTTTTTCAGGCTGTTAAAGGCTATATTGACACTTTTTCAGGCTGTTAAAGGCATATTCTTCTCTTTTCAGGCTACTCTAAAAAGGAATCCTGACGTTATTCCAGCTTCATTCCAAGTCTGGGGGAGACATCACCTATCCAGTGTTTCTCTCAGGTAATTTCAGAGCATTCTGATGTACGGTTTTAATATTAAGGCCTTAAAACCAAGTCTATATTGACACTTTTCAGGCTGTTAAAGGCTATATTGACACTTTTTCAGGCTGTTAAAGGCATATTCTTCTCTTTTTCAGGCTACTCTAAAAAGGAATCCTGACGTTATTCCAGCTTCATTCCAAGTCTGGGGGAGACATCACCTATCCAGTGTGTCTCTCAGGTAATTTCAGAGCATTCTGATGTACGGTTTTAATATTAAGGCCTTAAAACCAAGGCTATATTGACACTTTTTCAGGCTGTTAAAGGCATATTCTTCTATTTTTCAGGCTACTCTAAAAAGGAATCCTGACGTTATTCCAGCTTCATTCCAAGTCTGGGGGAGACATCACCTATCCAGTGTTTCTCTCAGGTAATTTCAGAGCATTCTGATGTACGGTTTTAATATTAAGGCCTTAAAACCAAGTCTATATTGACACTTTTTCAGGCTGTTAAAGGCATATTCTTCTCTTTTTCAGGCTACTCTAAAAAGGAATCCTGACGTTATTCCAGCTTCATTCCAAGTCTGGGGGAGACATCACCTATCCAGTGTTTCTCTCAGGTAATTTCAGAGCATTCTGATGTACGGTTTTAATATTAAGGCCTTAAAACCAAGTCTATATTGACACTTTTCAGGCTGTTAAAGGCTATATTGACACTTTTTCAGGCTGTTAAAGGCATATTCTTCTATTTTTCAGGCTACTCTAAAAAGGAATCCTGACGTTATTCCAGCTTCATTCCAAGTCTGGGGGAGACATCACCTATCCAGTGTGTCTCTCAGGTAATTTCAGAGCATTCTGATGTACGGTTTTAATATTAAGGCCTTTAAACCAAGGCTATATTGACACTTTTTCAGGCTGTTAAAGGCTATATTGACACTTTTTCAGGCTGTTAAAGGCATATTCTTCTCTTTTCAGGCTACTCTAAAAGGAATCCTGACGTTATTCCAGCTTCATTCCAAGTCTGGGGGAGACATCACCTATCCAGTGTTTCTCTCAGGTAATTTCAGAGCATTCTGATGTACGGTTTTAATATTAAGGCCTTAAAACCAAGTCTATATTGACACTTTTTCAGGCTGTTAAAGGCTATATTGACACTTTTTCAGGCTGTTAAAGGCATATTCTTCTTTTTCAGGCTACTCTAAAAAGGAATCCTGACGTTATTCCAGCTTCATTCCAAGTCTGGGGGAGACATCACCTATCCAGTGTGTCTCTCAGGTAATTTCAGAGCATTCTGATGTACGGTTTTAATATTAAGGCCTTTAAACCAAGGCTATATTGACACTTTTTCAGGCTGTTAAAGGCATATTCTTCTATTTTTCAGGCTACTCTAAAAAGGAATCCTGACGTTATTCCAGCTTCATTCCAAGTCTGGGGGAGACATCACCTATCCAGTGTTCTCTCAGGTAATTTCAGAGCATTCTGATGTACGGTTTAATATTAAGGCCTTAAAACCAAGGCTATATTGACACTTTTTCAGGCTGTTAAAGGCATATTCTTCTCTTTTTCAGGCTACTCTAAAAAGGAATCCTGACGTTATTCCAGCTTCATTCCAAGTCTGGGGGAGACATCACCTATCCAGTGTGTCTCTCAGGTAATTTCAGAGCATTCTGATGTACGGTTTTAATATTAAGGCTTTAAACCAAGGCTATATTGACACTTTTTCAGGCTGTTAAAGGCTATATTGACACTTTTTCAGGTGTTAAAGGCATATTCTTCTCTTTTCAGGCTACTCTAAAAAGGAATCCTGACGTTATTCCAGCTTCATTCCAAGTCTGGGGGAGACATCACCTATCCAGTGTGTCTCTCAGGTAATTTCAGAGCATTCTGATGTACGGTTTTAATATTAAGGCCTTTAAACCAAGGCTATATTGACACTTTTTCAGGCTGTTAAAGGCATATTCTTCTATTTTCAGGCTACTCTAAAAAGGAATCCTGACGTTATTCCAGCTTCATTCCAAGTCTGGGGAGACATCACCTATCCAGTGTGTCTCTCAGGTAATTTCAGAGCATTCTGATGTACGGTTTTAATATTAAGGCCTTAAAACCAAGTCTATATTGACACTTTCAGGCTGTTAAAGGCTATATTGACACTTTTTCAGGCTGTTAAAGGCATATTCTTCTCTTTTTCAGGCTACTCTAAAAAGGAATCCTGACGTTATTCCAGCTTCATTCCAAGTCTGGGGGAGACATCACCTATCCAGTGTGTCTCTCAGGTAATTTCAGAGCATTCTGATGTACGGTTTTAATATTAAGGCCTTAAAACCAAGGCTATATTGACACTTTTTCAGGCTGTTAAAGGCATATTCTTCTCTTTTTCAGGCTACTCTAAAAAGGAATCCTGACGTTATTCCAGCTTCATTCCAAGTCTGGGGGAGACATCACCTATCCAGTGTTTCTCTCAGGTAATTTCAGAGCATTCTGATGTACGGTTTTAATATTAAGGCCTTAAAACCAAGTCTATATTGACACTTTTCAGGCTGTTAAAGGCTATATTGACACTTTTTCAGGCTGTTAAAGGCATATTCTTCTCTTTTTCAGGCTACTCTAAAAAGGAATCCTGACGTTATTCCAGCTTCATTCCAAGTCCTGGGGAGACATCACCCATAAAGTGTTTCTCTCAGGTAATTTCAGAGCATTCTGGTGTACTGTTTTAATATTAAGGCCTTAAAACCAAGTCTATAAAGACACTCTTTCAGGCTGTTAAAGGCTATATTGACACTTTTTCAGGTTGTTAAAGGCATATTCTTCTCTTATTCAGGCTACTCTAAAAAGGAATCCTGACGTTATTCCAGCTTCATTCCAAGTCTGGGGGAGACATCACCTATCCAGTGTTTCTCTCAGGTAATTTCAGAGCATTCTGATGTACGGTTTTAATATTAAGGCCTTTAAACCAAGGCTATTTGACACTTTTTCAGGCTGTTAAGGCTATATTGACACTTTTTCAGGCTGTTAAAGGCATATTCTTCTCTTTTTCAGGCTACTCTAAAAAGGAATCCTGACGTTATTCCAGCTTCATTCCAAGTCTGGGGGAGACATCACCTATCCAGTGTGTCTCTCAGGTAATTTCAGAGCATTCTGATGTACGGTTTTAATATTAAGGCCTTAAAACCAAGGCTATATTGACACTTTTTCAGGCTGTTAAAGGCTATATGACACTTTTTCAGGTTGTTAAAGGCATATTCTTCTCTTTTTCAGGCTACTCTAAAAGGAATCCTGACGTTATTCCAGCTTCATTCCAAGTCTGGGGGAGACATCACCTATCCAGTGTTCTCTCAGGTAATTTCAGAGCATTCTGATGTACGGTTTTAATATTAAGGCCTTTAAACCAAGTCTATTTGACACTTTTTCAGGCTGTTAAGGCTATATTGACACTTTTTCAGGCTGTTAAAGGCATATTCTTCTCTTTTTCAGGCTACTCTAAAAAGGAATCCTGACGTTATTCCAGCTTCATTCCAAGTCTGGGGGAGACATCACCTATCCAGTGTTCTCTCAGGTAATTTCAGAGCATTCTGATGTACGGTTTTAATATTAAGGCCTTAAACCAAGGCTATATGACACTTTTTCAGGCTGTTAAAGGCTATATTGACACTTTTTCAGGTTGTTAAAGGCATATTCTTCTCTTTTTCAGGCTACTCTAAAAAGGAATCCTGACGTTATTCCAGCTTCATTCCAAGTCTGGGGGAGACATCACCTATCCAGTGTTTCTCTCAGGTAATTTCAGAGCATTCTGATGTACGGTTTTATATTAAGGCCTTAAAACCAAGGCTATATTGACACTTTTTCAGGCTGTTAAAGGCTATATTGACACTTTTTCAGGCTGTTAAAGGCATATTCTTCTCTTTTCAGGCTACTCTAAAAAGGAATCCTGACGTTATTCCAGCTTCATTCCAAGTCTGGGGAGACATCACCTATCCAGTGTTTCTCTCAGGTAATTTCAGAGCATTCTGATGTACGGTTTTAATATTAAGGCCTTAAAACCAAGTCTATATTGACACTTTTTCAGGCTGTTAAAGGCTATATTGACACTTTTTCAGGCTGTTAAAGGCATATTCTTCTCTTTTCAGGCTACTCTAAAAAGGAATCCTGACGTTATTCCAGCTTCATTCCAAGTCTGGGGGAGACATCACCTATCCAGTGTTTCTCTCAGGTAATTTCAGAGCATTCTGATGTACGGTTTTAATATTAAGGCCTTTAAACCAAGCTATTGACACTTTTTCAGGCTGTTAAGGCTATATGACACTTTTTCAGGCTGTTAAAGGCATATTCTTCTCTTTTTCAGGCTACTCTAAAAAGGAATCCTGACGTTATTCCAGCTTCATTCCAAGTCTGGGGGAGACATCACCTATCCAGTGTGTCTCTCAGGTAATTTCAGAGCATTCTGATGTACGGTTTTAATATTAAGGCCTTAAAACCAAGCTATATTGACACTTTTTCAGGCTGTTAAAGGCTATATTGACACTTTTTCAGGCTGTTAAAGGCATATTCTTCTCTTTTTCAGGCTACTCTAAAAAGGAATCCTGACGTTATTCCAGCTTCATTCCAAGTCTGGGGGAGACATCACCTATCCAGTGTTTCTCTCAGGTAATTTCAGAGCATTCTGATGTACGGTTTTAATATTAAGGCCTTAAAACCAAGTCTATATTGACACTTTTCAGGCTGTTAAAGGCTATATTGACACTTTTTCAGGCTGTTAAAGGCATATTCTTCTCTTTTTCAGGCTACTCTAAAAAGGAATCCTGACGTTATTCCAGCTTCATTCCAAGTCTGGGGAGACATCACCTATCCAGTGTTTCTCTCAGGTAATTTCAGAGCATTCTGATGTACGGTTTTAATATTAAGGCCTTAAAACCAAGTATATTGACACTTTTCAGGCTGTTAAAGGCTATATTGACACTTTTTCAGGTTGTTAAAGGCATATTCTTCTCTTTTTCAGGCTACTCTAAAAGGAATCCTGACGTTATTCCAGCTTCATTCCAAGTCTGGGGAGACATCACCTATCCAGTGTTTCTCTCAGGTAATTTCAGAGCATTCTGATGTACGGGTTTAATATTAAGGCCTTTAAACCAAGGCTATTTGACACTTTTCAGGCTGTTAAAGGCTATATTGACACTTTTTCAGGCTGTTAAAGGCATATTCTTCTCTTTTTCAGGCTACTCTAAAAAGGAATCCTGACGTTATTCCAGCTTCATTCCAAGTCTGGGGGAGACATCACCTATCCAGTGTTTCTCTCAGGTAATTTCAGAGCATTCTGATGTACGGTTTTAATATTAAGGCCTTAAAACCAAGTCTATATTGACACTTTTTCAGGCTGTTAAAGGCTATATTGACACTTTTTCAGGCTGTTAAAGGCATATCTTCTCTTTTTCAGGCTACTCTAAAAAGGAATCCTGACGTTATTCCAGCTTCATTCCAAGTCTGGGGGAGACATCACCTATCCAGTGTGTCTCTCAGGTAATTTCAGAGCATTCTGATGTACGGTTTTAATATTAAGGCCTTAAACCAAGTCTATAACACTTTTCAGGCTGTTAAAGGCTATATTGACACTTTTTCAGGCTGTTAAGGCATATTCTTCTCTTTTCAGGCTACTCTAAAAGGAATCCTGACGTTATTCCAGCTTCATTCCAAGTCTGGGGAGACATCACCTATCCAGTGTTTCTCTCAGGTAATTTCAGAGCATTCTGATGTACGGTTTTAATATTAGGCCTTAAACCAAGTCTTATTGACACTTTTCAGGCTGTTAAAGGCTATATTGACACTTTTCAGGCTGTTAAAGGCATATTCTTCTCTTTTTCAGGCTACTCTAAAAAGGAATCCTGACGTTATTCCAGCTTCATTCCAAGTCTGGGGGAGACATCACCTATCCAGTGTTTCTCTCAGGTAATTTCAGAGCATTCTGATGTACGGTTTTAATATTAAGGCCTTAAAACCAAGTCTATATTGACACTTTTTCAGGCTGTTAAAGGCTATATTGACACTTTTTCAGGCTGTTAAAGGCATTCTTCTCTTTTTCAGGCTACTCTAAAAAGGAATCCTGACGTTATTCCAGCTTCATTCCAAGTCTGGGGGAGACATCACCTATCCAGGTGTCTCTCAGGTAATTTCAGAGCATTCTGATGTACGGTTTTAATATTAAGGCCTTAAAACCAGGTCTATATTGACACTTTTTCAGGCTGTTAAAGGCTATATTGACACTTTTTCAGGCTGTTAAAGGCATATTCTTCTCTTTTTCAGGCTACTCTAAAAAGGAATCCTGACGTTATTCCAGCTTCATTCCAAGTCTGGGGAGACATCACCTATCCAGTGTTTCTCTCAGGTAATTTCAGAGCATTCTGATGTACGGTTTTAATATTAAGGCCTTAAACCAAGTCTATATTGACACTTTTTCAGGCTGTTAAAGGCTATATTGACACTTTTTCAGGCTGTTAAAGGCATATTCTTCTTTTTCAGGCTACTCTAAAAAGGAATCCTGACGTTATTCCAGCTTCATTCCAAGTCTGGGGGAGACATCACCTATCCAGTGTGTCTCTCAGGTAATTTCAGAGCATTCTGATGTACGGTTTTAATATTAAGGCCTTAAACCAAGGCTATATTGACACTTTTTCAGGCTGTTAAAGACATATTCTTCTATTTTTCAGGCTACTCTAAAAAGGAATCCTGACGTTATTCCAGCTTCATTCCAAGTCTGGGGGAGACATCACCTATCCAGTGTTTCTCTCAGGTATTTCAGAGCATTCTGATGTACGGTTTTAATATTAAGGCCTTAAAACCAAGGCTATATTGACACTTTTTCAGGCTGTTAAAGGCATATTCTTCTCTTTTTCAGGCTACTCTAAAAAGGAATCCTGACGTTATTCCAGCTTCATTCCAAGTCTGGGGGAGACATCACCTATCCAGTGTTTCTCTCAGGTAATTTCAGAGCATTCTGATGTACGGTTTTAATATTAAGGCCTTAAAACCAAGTCTATATTGACACTTTTCAGGCTGTTAAAGGCTATATTGACACTTTTTCAGGCTGTTAAAGGCATATTCTTCTCTTTTCAGGCTACTCTAAAAAGGAATCCTGACGTTATTCCAGCTTCATTCCAAGTCTGGGGGAGACATCACCTATCCAGTGTGTCTCTCAGGTAATTTCAGAGCATTCTGATGTACGGTTTTAATATTAAGGCCTTTAAACCAAGGCTATATTGACACTTTTCAGGCTGTTAAAGGCTATATGACACTTTTTCAGGCTGTTAAAGGCATATTCTTCTCTTTTCAGGCTACTCTAAAAAGGAATCCTGACGTTATTCCAGCTTCATTCCAAGTCTGGGGAGACATCACCTATCCAGTGTTTCTCTCAGGTAATTTCAGAGCATTCTGATGTACGGTTTAATATTAAGGCCTTAAACCAAGTCTATATTGACACTTTTTCAGGCTGTTAAAGGCTATATTGACACTTTTCAGGCTGTTAAAGGCATATTCTTCTCTTTTTCAGGCTACTCTAAAAGGAATCCTGACGTTATTCCAGCTTCATTCCAAGTCTGGGGGAGACATCACCTATCCAGTGTTTCTCTCAGGTAATTTCAGAGCATTCTGATGTACGGTTTTAATATTAAGGCCTTTAAACCAAGGCTATATTGACACTTTTTCAGGCTGTTAAAGGCATATTCTTCTCTTTTTCAGGCTACTCTAAAAAGGAATCCTGACGTTATTCCAGCTTCATTCCAAGTCTGGGGGAGACATCACCTATCCAGTGTTTCTCTCAGGTAATTTCAGAGCATTCTGATGTACGGTTTTAATATTAAGGCCTTAAAACCAAGGCTATATTGACACTTTTTCAGGCTGTTAAAGGCATATTCTTCTCTTTTTCAGGCTACTCTAAAAAGGAATCCTGACGTTATTCCAGCTTCATTCCAAGTCTGGGGGAGACATCACCTATCCAGTGTGTCTCTCAGGTAATTTCAGAGCATTCTGATGTACGGTTTTAATATTAAGGCCTTTAAACCAAGTCTATATTGACACTTTTTCAGGCTGTTAAAGGCTATATTGACACTTTTTCAGGCTGTTAAAGGCATATTCTTCTCTTTTTCAGGCTACTCTAAAAAGGAATCCTGACGTTATTCCAGCTTCATTCCAAGTCTGGGGGAGACATCACCTATCCAGTGTGTCTCTCAGGTAATTTCAGAGCATTCTGATGTACGGTTTTAATATTAAGGCCTTTAAACCAAGGCTATATTGACACTTTTTCAGGCTGTTAAAGGCATATTCTTCTCTTTTTCAGGCTACTCTAAAAGGAATCCTGACGTTATTCCAGCTTCATTCCAAGTCTGGGGGAGACATCACCTATCCAGTGTGTCTCTCAGGTAATTTCAGAGCATTCTGATGTACGGTTTTAATATTAAGGCCTTAAACCAAGTCTATATTGACACTTTTCAGGCTGTAAAGGCTATATTGACACTTTTTCAGGCTGTTAAAGGCATATTCTTCTCTTTTTCAGGCTACTCTAAAAAGGAATCCTGACGTTATTCCAGCTTCATTCCAAGTCTGGGGGAGACATCACCTATCCAGTGTGTCTCTCAGGTAATTTCAGAGCATTCTGATGTACGGTTTTAATATTAAGGCCTTAAAACCAAGGCTATATTGACACTTTTTCAGGCTGTTAAAGGCATATTCTTCTATTTTTCAGGCTACTCTAAAAAGGAATCCTGACGTTATTCCAGCTTCATTCCAAGTCTGGGGGAGACATCACCTATCCAGTGTTTCTCTCAGGTAATTTCAGAGCATTCTGATGTACGGTTTTAATATTAAGGCCTTAAACCAAGTCTATATTGACACTTTTTCAGGCTGTTAAAGGCTATATGACACTTTTTCAGGCTGTTAAAGGCATATTCTTCTCTTTTTCAGGCTACTCTAAAAAGGAATCCTGACGTTATTCCAGCTTCATTCCAAGTCTGGGGGAGACATCACTATCCAGTGTGTCTCTCAGGTATTTCAGAGCATTCTGATGTACGGTTTTAATATTAAGGCCTTTAAACCAAGGCTATATTGACACTTTTTCAGGCTGTTAAAGGCATATTCTTCTATTTTTCAGGCTACTCTAAAAAGGAATCCTGACGTTATTCCAGCTTCATTCCAAGTCTGGGGGAGACATCACCTATCCAGTGTGTCTCTCAGGTAATTTCAGAGCATTCTGATGTACGGTTTTAATATTAAGGCCTTAAACCAAGTCTATATTGACACTTTTTCAGGCTGTTAAAGACATATTCTTCTCTTTTTCAGGCTACTCTAAAAAGGAATCCTGACGTTATTCCAGCTTCATTCCAAGTCTGGGGGAGACATCACCTATCCAGTGTGTCTCTCAGGTAATTTCAGAGCATTCTGATGTACGGTTTTAATATTAAGGCCTTTAAACCAAGGCTATATTGACACTTTTTCAGGCTGTTAAAGGCTATATTGACACTTTTTCAGGCTGTTAAAGGCATATTCTTCTCTTTTTCAGGCTACTCTAAAAAGGAATCCTGACGTTATTCCAGCTTCATTCCAAGTCTGGGGGAGACATCACCTATCCAGTGTTTCTCTCAGGTAATTTCAGAGCATTCTGATGTACGGTTTTAATATTAAGGCCTTAAAACCAAGGCTATATTGACACTTTTTCAGGCTGTTAAAGGCTATATTGACACTTTTTCAGGGTGTTAAAGGCATATTCTTCTCTTTTCAGGCTACTCTAAAAAGGAATCCTGACGTTATTCCAGCTTCATTCCAAGTCTGGGGAGACATCACCTATCCAGTGTTTCTCTCAGGTAATTTCAGAGCATTCTGATGTACGGTTTTAATATTAAGGCCTTAAAACCAAGTCTATTGACACTTTTTCAGGCTGTTAAAGGCTATATTGACACTTTTTCAGGCTGTTAAAGGCATATTCTTCTCTTTTCAGGCTACTCTAAAAAGGAATCCTGACGTTATTCCAGCTTCATTCCAAGTCTGGGAGACATCACCTATCCAGTGTTTCTCTCAGGTAATTTCAGAGCATTCTGATGTACGGTTTTAATATTAAGGCCTTAAACCAAGTCTATATTGACACTTTTTCAGGCTGTTAAAGGCTATATTGACACTTTTTCAGGCTGTTAAAGGCATATTCTTCTCTTTTTCAGGCTACTCTAAAAAGGAATCCTGACGTTATTCCAGCTTCATTCCAAGTCTGGGGGAGACATCACCTATCCAGTGTTTCTCTCAGGTAATTTCAGAGCATTCTGATGTACGGTTTTAATATTAAGGCCTTAAACCAAGGCTATTTGACACTTTTTCAGGCTGTTAAAGGCTATATTGACACTTTTTCAGGCTGTTAAAGGCATATTCTTCTCTTTTTCAGGCTACTCTAAAAAGGAATCCTGACGTTATTCCAGCTTCATTCCAAGTCTGGGGGAGACATCACCTATCCAGTGTTTCTCTCAGGTAATTTCAGAGCATTCTGATGTACGGTTTTAATATTAAGGCCTTAAAACCAAGTCTATATTGACACTTTTCAGGCTGTTAAAGGCTATATTGACACTTTTTCAGGTTGTTAAAGGCATATTCTTCTCTTTTTCAGGCTACTCTAAAAAGGAATCCTGACGTTATTCCAGCTTCATTCCAAGTCTGGGGAGACATCACCTATCCAGTGTTTCTCTCAGGTAATTTCAGAGCATTCTGATGTACGGTTTTAATATTAAGGCCTTAAACCAAGTCTATATTGACACTTTTTCAGGCTGTTAAAGGCTATATTGACACTTTTTCAGGCTGTTAAAGGCATATTCTTCTCTTTTTCAGGCTACTCTAAAAAGGAATCCTGACGTTATTCCAGCTTCATTCCAAGTCTGGGGGAGACATCACCTATCCAGTGTTTCTCTCAGGTAATTTCAGAGCATTCTGATGTACGGTTTTAATATTAAGGCCTTAAAACCAAGTCTATATTGACACTTTTTCAGGCTGTTAAAGGCTATATTGACACTTTTCAGGCTGTTAAAGGCATATTCCTCTTTTTCAGGCTACTCTAAAAAGGAATCCTGACGTTATTCCAGCTTCATTCCAAGTCTGGGGGAGACATCACCTATCCAGTGTTTCTCTCAGGTAATTTCAGAGCATTCTGATGTACGGTTTTAATATTAAGGCCTTAAAACCAAGTCTATATTGACACTTTTTCAGGCTGTTAAAGGCTATATTGACACTTTTTCAGGCTGTTAAAGGCATATTCTTCTCTTTTCAGGCTACTCTAAAAAGGAATCCTGACGTTATTCCAGCTTCATTCCAAGTCTGGGGAGACATCACCTATCCAGTGTTCTCTCAGGTAATTTCAGAGCATTCTGATGTACGGTTTTAATATTAAGGCCTTAAAACCAAGTCTATATTGACACTTTTTCAGGGTTAAAGGCTATATTGACACTTTTTCAGGCTGTTAAAGGCATATTCTTCTCTTTTTCAGGCTACTCTAAAAAGGAATCCTGACGTTATTCCAGCTTCATTCCAAGTCTGGGGGAGACATCACCTATCCAGTGTTTCTCTCAGGTAATTTCAGAGCATTCTGATGTACGGTTTTAATATTAAGGCCTTAAAACCAAGGCTATATTGACACTTTTTCAGGCTGTTAAAGGCATATTCTTCTATTTTCAGGCTACTCTAAAAAGGAATCCTGACGTTATTCCAGCTTCATTCCAAGTCTGGGGGAGACATCACCTATCCAGTGTTTCTCTCAGGTAATTTCAGAGCATTCTGATGTACGGTTTTAATATTAAGGCCTTAAAACCAAGTCTATATTGACACTTTTTCAGGCTGTTAAAGGCATATTCTTCTCTTTTTCAGGCTACTCTAAAAAGGAATCCTGACGTTATTCCAGCTTCATTCCAAGTCTGGGGGAGACATCACCTATCCAGTGTTCTCTCAGGTAATTTCAGAGCATTCTGATGTACGGTTTTAATATTAAGGCCTTAAAACCAAGTCTATATTGACACTTTTTCAGGCTGTTAAAGGCTATATTGACACTTTTCAGGCTGTTAAAGGCATATTCTTCTCTTTTTCAGGCTACTCTAAAAAGGAATCCTGACGTTATTCCAGCTTCATTCCAAGTCTGGGGGAGACATCACCTATCCAGTGTGTCTCTCAGGTAATTTCAGAGCATTCTGATGTACGGTTTTTAATATAAGGCCTTTAAACCAAGGCTATATTGACACTTTTCAGGCTGTTAAAGGCATATTCTTCTCTTTTTCAGGCTACTCTAAAAAGGAATCCTGACGTTATTCCAGCTTCATTCCAAGTCTGGGGGAGACATCACCTATCCAGTGTTTCTCTCAGGTAATTTCAGAGCATTCTGATGTACGGTTTTAATATTAAGGCCTTAAAACCAAGTCTATATTGACACTTTTTCAGGCTGTTAAAGGCTATATTGACACTTTTTCAGGCTGTTAAAGGCATATTCTTCTCTTTTTCAGGCTACTCTAAAAAGGAATCCTGACGTTATTCCAGCTTCATTCCAAGTCTGGGGGAGACATCACCTATCCAGTGTGTCTCTCAGGTAATTTCAGAGCATTCTGATGTACGGTTTTAATATTAAGGCCTTTAAACCAAGTCTATATTGACACTTTTTCAGGCTGTTAAAGGCTATATTGACACTTTTTCAGGCTGTTAAAGGCATATTCTTCTCTTTTCAGGCTACTCTAAAAAGGAATCCTGACGTTATTCCAGCTTCATTCCAAGTCTGGGGAGACATCACCTATCCAGTGTGTCTCTCAGGTAATTTCAGAGCATTCTGATGTACGGTTTTAATATTAAGGCCTTAAAACCAAGTCTATATTGACACTTTTCAGGCTGTTAAAGGCTATATTGACACTTTTTCAGGCTGTTAAAGGCATATTCTTCTCTTTTTCAGGCTACTCTAAAAAGGAATCCTGACGTTATTCCAGCTTCATTCCAAGTCTGGGGAGACATCACCCTCCAGTGTTTCTCTCAGGTAATTTCAGAGCATTCTGATGTACGGTTTAATATTAAGGCCTTAAACCAAGTCTATATTGACACTTTTTCAGGCTGTTAAAGGCTATATTGACACTTTTTCAGGCTGTTAAAGGCATATCTTCTCTTTTTCAGGCTACTCTAAAAAGGAATCCTGACGTTATTCCAGCTTCATTCCAAGTCTGGGGGAGACATCACCTATCCAGTGTTCTCTCAGGTAATTTCAGAGCATTCTGATGTACGGTTTTAATATTAAGGCCTTAAAACCAAGTCTATATTGACACTTTTTCAGGCTGTTAAAGGCTATATTGACACTTTTCAGGCTGTTAAAGGCATATTCTTCTCTTTTTCAGGCTACTCTAAAAAGGAATCCTGACGTTATTCCAGCTTCATTCCAAGTCTGGGGGAGACATCACCTATCCAGTGTGTCTCTCAGGTAATTTCAGAGCATTCTGATGTACGGTTTTAATATTAAGGCCTTAAACCAAGTCTATATGACACTTTTTCAGGCTGTTAAAGGCTATATTGACACTTTTTCAGGCTGTTAAAGGCATATTCTTCTCTTTTTCAGGCTACTCTAAAAAGGAATCCTGACGTTATTCCAGCTTCATTCCAAGTCTGGGGGAGACATCACCTATCCAGTGTTCTCTCAGGTAATTTCAGAGCATTCTGATGTACGGTTTTAATATTAAGGCCTTAAACCAAGTCTATATTGACACTTTTCAGGCTGTTAAAGGCTATATTGACACTTTTTCAGGCTGTTAAAGGCATATTCTTCTTTTTCAGGCTACTCTAAAAAGGAATCCTGACGTTATTCCAGCTTCATTCCAAGTCTGGGGGAGACATCACCTATCCAGTGTGTCTCTCAGGTAATTTCAGAGCATTCTGATGTACGGTTTTAATATTAAGGCCTTAAAACCAAGGCTATATTGACACTTTTCAGGCTGTTAAAGGCATATTCTTCTCTTTTTCAGGCTACTCTAAAAAGGAATCCTGACGTTATTCCAGCTTCATTCCAAGTCTGGGGGAGACATCACCTATCCAGTGTTTCTCTCAGGTAATTTCAGAGCATTCTGATGTACGGTTTTAATATTAAGGCCTTAAAACCAAGTCTATATTGACACTTTTTCAGGCTGTTAAAGGCATATTCTTTCTTTTTCAGGCTACTCTAAAAAGGAATCCTGACGTTATTCCAGCTTCATTCCAAGTCTGGGGGAGACATCACCTATCCAGTGTGTCTCTCAGGTAATTTCAGAGCATTCTGATGTACGGTTTTAATATTAAGGCCTTAAACCAAGGCTATATTGACACTTTTTCAGGCTGTTAAAGGCTATATTGACACTTTTTCAGGCTGTTAAAGGCATATTCTTCTCTTTTTCAGGCTACTCTAAAAAGGAATCCTGACGTTATTCCAGCTTCATTCCAAGTCTGGGGGAGACATCACCTATCCAGTGTTTCTCTCAGGTAATTTCAGAGCATTCTGATGTACGGTTTAATATTAAGGCCTTAAAACCAAGTCTATATTGACACTTTTTCAGGCTGTTAAAGGCTATATGACACTTTTTCAGGCTGTTAAAGGCATATTCTTCTCTTTTTCAGGCTACTCTAAAAAGGAATCCTGACGTTATTCCAGCTTCATTCCAAGTCTGGGGGAGACATCACCTATCCAGTGTTTCTCTCAGGTAATTTCAGAGCATTCTGATGTACGGTTTTAATATTAAGGCCTTTAAACCAAGCTATATTGACACTTTTTCAGGCTGTTAAAGGCATATTCTTCTCTTTTTCAGGCTACTCTAAAAAGGAATCCTGACGTTATTCCAGCTTCATTCCAAGTCTGGGGGAGACATCACCTATCCAGTGTTTCTCTCAGGTAATTTCAGAGCATTCTGATGTACGGTTTTAATATTAAGGCCTTAAAACCAAGTCTATATTGACACTTTTCAGGCTGTTAAAGGCTATATTGACACTTTTTCAGGCTGTTAAAGGCATATTCTTCTCTTTTTCAGGCTACTCTAAAAAGGAATCCTGACGTTATTCCAGCTTCATTCCAAGTCTGGGGGAGACATCACCTATCCAGTGTTTCTCTCAGGTAATTTCAGAGCATTCTGATGTACGGTTTTAATATTAAGGCCTTTAAACCAAGTCTATATTGACACTTTTTCAGGCTGTTAAAGGCATATTCTTCTCTTTTCAGGCTACTCTAAAAAGGAATCCTGACGTTATTCCAGCTTCATTCCAAGTCTGGGGGAGACATCACCTATCCAGTGTTTCTCTCAGGTAATTTCAGAGCATTCTGATGTACGGTTTTAATATTAAGGCCTTAAAACCAAGGCTATATTGACACTTTTTCAGGCTGTTAAAGGCTATATTGACACTTTTTCAGGCTGTTAAAGGCATATTCTCTCTTTTTCAGGCTACTCTAAAAGGAATCCTGACGTTATTCCAGCTTCATTCCAAGTCTGGGGGAGACATCACCTATCCAGTGTGTCTCTCAGGTAATTTCAGAGCATTCTGATGTACGGTTTTAATATTAAGGCCTTTAAACCAAGCTATATTGACACTTTTTCAGGCTGTTAAAGGCATATTCTTCTCTTTTCAGGCTACTCTAAAAAGGAATCCTGACGTTATTCCAGCTTCATTCCAAGTCTGGGGGAGACATCACCTATCCAGTGTGTCTCTCAGGTAATTTCAGAGCATTCTGATGTACGGTTTTAATAAAGGCCTTTAACCAAGTCTATATTGACACTTTTTCAGGCTGTTAAAGGCTATATTGACACTTTTTCAGGTGTTAAAGGCATATTCTTCTCTTTTCAGGCTACTCTAAAAAGGAATCCTGACGTTATTCCAGCTTCATTCCAAGTCTGGGGGAGACATCACCTATCCAGTGTGTCTCTCAGGTAATTCAGAGCATTCTGATGTACGGTTTTAATATTAAGGCCTTAAAAACCAAGTCTATATTGACACTTTTTCAGGGTTTAAAGGCTATATGACACTTTTTCAGGCTGTTAAAGGCATATTCTTCTCTTATTCAGGCTACTCTAAAAAGGAATCCTGACGTTATTCCAGCTTCATTCCAAGTCTGGGGGAGACATCACCTATCCAGTGTCTCTCAGGTATTCAGAGCATTCTGATGTACGGTTTTAATATTAAGGCCTTTAAACCAAGTCTATATTGACATTTTTCAGGCTGTTAAAGGCTATTTGACACTTTTTCAGGCTGTTAAAGGCATATTCTTCTCTTTTCAGGCTACTCTAAAAAGGAATCTGACGTTATTCCAGCTTCATTCCAAGTCGGGGAGACATCACCTATCCAGTGTGTCTCTCAGGTAATTTCAGAGCATTCTGATGTACGGTTTTAATATTAAGGCCTTAAAACCAAGGCTATATTGGACACTTTTTCAGGCTGTTAAAGGCAATCTTCTCTTTTCAGGTACTCTAAAAAGGAATCCTGACGTTATTCCAGCTTCATTCCAAGTCTGGGGGAGACATCACCTATCCAGTGTGTCTCTCAGGTAATTCAGAGCATTTGATGTACGGTTTTAATATTAGGCCTTTAAAACCAAGGCTGTATTGACACTTTTCAGGCTGTTAAAGCATATCTTCTATTTTCAGGCTACTCTAAAAAGGAATCCTGACGTTATTCCAGCTTCATTCCAAGTCTGGGGGAGACATCACCTATCCAGTGTTTCTCTCAGGTAATTTCAGAGCATTCTGATGTACGGTTTTAATATTAAGGCCTTAAAACCAAGGCTATATTGACACTTTTTCAGGCTGTTAAAGGCTATATTGACACTTTTCAGGCTGTAAAGGCATTTTTCTCTTTTCAGGCTACTCTAAAAAGGAATCCTGACGTATTCCAGCTTCATTCCAAGTTGGGGGAGACATCACCTATCCAGTGTGTCTCTCAGGTATTTCAGAGCATTCTGATGTACGGTTTAATATTAAGGCCTTAAAACCAAGGCTATATTGACACTTTTTCAGGCTGTTAAAGACATATTCTTCTATTTTTCAGGCTACTCTAAAAAGGAATCCTGACGTTATTCCAGCTTCATTCCAAGTCTGGGGGAGACATCACCTATCAGTGTGTCTCTCAGGTAATTCAGAGCATTCTGATGTACGGTTTTAATATTAAGGCCTTTAAACCAAGTCTATTGACACTTTTCAGGCGTTAAAGGCTATATTGACAGTTTTCAGGTGTTAAAGGCATATTCTTCTTTTTTCAGGCTACTCTAAAAAGGAATCCTGACGTTATTCCAGCTTCATTCCAAGTCTGGGGGAGACATCACCTATCCAGTGTGTCTCTCAGGTATTTCAGAGCATTCTGATGTACGGTTTTATATTAAGGCCTTAAAACCAAGGCTATATTGACACTTTTTCAGGCTGTAAAGGCTATATTGACACTTTTTCAGGTTGTTAAAGGATATTTTCTTATTTCAGGCTACTCTAAAAAGGAATCCTGACGTTATTCCAGCTTCATTCCAAGTCTGGGGGGAGACATCACTATCCAGTGTGTCTCTCAGGTAATTCAGAGCATTCTGATGTACGGTTTTAATATTAAGGCCTTTAAACCAAGGCTATTTGACACTTTTTCAGGCTGTTAAGGCTATATGACACTTTTCAGGCTGTTAAGGCATATTTTCTCTTTTTCAGGCTACTCTAAAAAGGAATCCTGACGTTATTCCAGCTTCATTCCAAGTCTGGGGGAGACATCACCTATCCAGTGTGTCTCTCAGGTAATTTCAGAGCATTCTGATGTACGGTTTTAATATTAAGGCCTTAAAACCAAGTCTATATTGACACTTTTTCAGGCTGTAAAGGCTATATTGACACTTTTCAGGCTGTTAAAGGCATATTCTCTCTTTTTCAGGCTACTCTAAAAAGGAATCCTGACGTTATTCCAGCTTCATTCCAAGTCTGGGGGAGACATCACATCCAGTGTGTCTCTCAGGTAATTTCAGAGCATTCTGATGTACGGTTTTAATATTAAGGCCTTAAAACCAAGGCTATATTGACACTTTTCAGGCTGTTAAAGGCATATTCTTCTATTTTCAGGCTACTCTAAAAAGGAATCCTGACGTTATTCCAGCTTCATTCCAAGTCTGGGGGAGACATCACCTATCCAGTGTTTCTCTCAGGTAATTTCAGAGCATTCTGATGTACGGTTTTAATATTAAGGCCTTAAACCAAGTCTATATTGACACTTTTTCAGGTTTAAAGGCTATATTGACACTTTTCAGGCTGTTAAGGCATATTCTTCTCTTTTTCAGGCTACTCTAAAAAGGAATCTGAATTATTCCAGCTTCATTCCAAGTCTGGGGGAGACATCACCTATCCAGTGTTTCTCTCAGGTAATTCAGAGCATTCTGATGTACGGTTTTAATATTAAGGCCTTAAAACCAAGTCTATATTGACACTTTTCGGCTGTTAAAGGCATATCTTCTCTTTTTCAGGCTACTCTAAAAAGGAATCCTGACGTTATTCCAGCTCATTCCAAGTCTGGGGGAGACAACACCTATCCAGTGTGTCTCTCAGGGTATTTCAGAGCATTCTGATGTACGGTTTTAATATTAAGGCCTTAAAACCAAGTCATATTGACAAATTTTAGGCTGTTAAGGCATATTGACACTTTTTCAGGCTGTTAAAGGCATATTCTTCTTTTTCAGGCTACTCTAAAAAGGAATCCTGACGTTATTCCAGCTTCATTCAAGTCTGGGGGAGACATCACCTATCCAGTGTGTCTCTCAGGTAATTTCAGAGCATTCTGATGTACGGTTTTAATATTAAGGCCTTAAACCAAGGCTATATTGACACTTTTTCAGGCTGGTAAAGACATATTCTTCTATTTTTTCAGGCTACTCTAAAAAGGAATCTGACGTTATTCCGCTTCATTCAAAGTCTGGGGGAGACATCACCTATCCAGTGTTTCTCTCAGGTAATTTCAGAGCATTCTGATGTACGGTTTAATATTAAGGCCTTAAAACCAAGTCTAATTGACACTTTTTCAGGCTGTTAAAGGCTATATTGACACTTTTCAGGCTGTTAAAGGATATTCTTCTTTTTTCAGGCTACTCTAAAAAGGAATCTGACGTTATTCCAGCTTCATTCCAAGTCTGGGGGAGAACATCACCTATCCAGTGTGTCTCTCAGGTAATTTCAGAGCATTTGATGTACGTGTTAATATTAAGGCCTAAACCAAGTTATATTGACACTTTTTCGGTGTTAAAGGCTATATGACACTTTTCAGGCTGTTAAAGGCATATTCTTCTCTTTTCAGGCTACTCTAAAAAGGAATCCTGACGTTATTCCAGCTTCATTCAAGTCGGGGAGACATCACCTATCCAGTGGTCTCTCAGGTAATTTCAGAGCATTCTGATGTACGGTTTTAATTAAGGCCTTAAAACCAAGTCTATATTGACACTTTTTAGGCTGTTAAAGGCTATATTGACACTTTTTCAGCTGTTAAAGGCATCTCTTTCATTTTTCGGCTACTCTAAAAAAGGAATCCTGATTATTCCAGTTCATTCCAAGTTGGGGGAGACATCACCGATCCAGGGTTTCTCTCAGGTAATTTCAGAGCATTCTGATGTACGGTTTTAATATTAAGGCCTTAAAACAGGCTATATTGACACTTTTTCAGGCTGTTAAAGGCAATAGTCTTCTTTTTCAGGCTACTCTAAAAAGGAATCCTGACGTTATTCCAGCTTCATTCCAAGTCTGGGGGAGAATCACCTATCCAGTGTCTCTCAGGTAATTTCAGAGCATTCTGATGTACGGTTTTAATATTAAGGCCTTAAAACCAAGTCTATATTGACACTCTTTCAGGCTGTTAAAGGCTATATGACACTTTTCAGGCGGTTAAGGCATATCTTCTATTTTCAGGCTACTCTAAAAAGGAATCTGACGTTATTCCAGCTCATTCCAAGTCTGGGGAGACATCACTATCCAGTGTGTCTCTCAGGTAATTTCAGAGCATTCTGATGTACGGTTTTAATATTAAGGCCTTAAAACCAAGGCTATATTGACACTTTTTCAGGCTGTAAAGACATATTCTTCTCTTTTTCAGGCTACTCTAAAAAGGAATCATGACGTTTCCAGCTTCATCCAAGTCGGGGGAGAAACACCTACCAGTGTTTCTCTCGGTATTTCAGAGCATTCTGATGTACGGTTTTAATATTAAGGCCTTAAAACCAAGTCTATATTGACATTTTCAGGCTGTTAAAGGCTATATTGACACTTTTCAGGTTGTTAAAGGCATATTCTCTCTTTTAAGGCTACTCTAAAAAGGAATCCTGACGTTATTCCAGCTTCATTCCAAGTCTGGGGGAGACATCACCTATCCAGTGTGTCTCTCAGGTATTTCAGAGCATTCTGATGTACGGTTTTAATATTAGCCTTTAAACCAAGGTATATTGACACTTTTTCAGGCTGTTAAGCACAAATTCTTCTATTTTTCAGGCTACTCTAAAAAGGAATCCGACGTTATTCCGCTTCATTCCAAGTCTGGGGGAGACATCACCTATCCAGTGTGTCTCTCAGGTAATTTCAGAGCATTCTGATGTACGGTTTTAATATTAAGGCCTAAAACCCAAGTCTTATTGACACTTTGTCAGGCTGTTAAAGGCTATATTGACACGTTTCAGGTGTTAAAGGCATATTCTTCTCTTTTTCAGGCTACTCTAAAAAGGAATCCTGACGTTATTCCAGCTCATTCCAAGTCTGGGGGAGACATCACCTATCCCGGTGTCTCTCAGGTAATTTCAGAGCATTCTGATGTACGGTTTATATTAAGGCCTTAAAACCAAGTCTATATTGGCACTTTTTCAGGCTG